>NW_027228378.1:0-26100 GCF_037783145.1 Equus przewalskii
ACGCAGTTTCGTAGCAGACATCATCTGGCTGAAGTAGAACTTCTGCCCTGGGTGTGCAACATTGCCCTAGGGCTGAAAGGCACAACGTGCAGGCTCCTTACCAAAGGGCGAGTTGGGCCCCAGAGCATCTTGCTTCCAGCTCTTTGGGAAGCTAAGAAGCAGCTCGCTCTGCACAGTGCTCTTACAGCCTACCGGGAACATCTCTTACAAAGGCCTGTGAAACGCAGTTTCTATGCAGGCCTGACCTGGCTGAAGTAGAACTTCTGCCGTGGGTGTGCCACATTGCCCTAGAGCTGAAAGGCACAAGGTGCAGGCTTCTTAACAAAGGGCGAGTTGGGCCCCAGAGCATCTTGCTTCCAGCTCTTTGGGAAGCTAAGAAACAACTCGCTCTGCACAGTGCTCTTACACCCTACCGGGAACATCTCTTACACAGGCCTGTGAAACGCAGTTTCTTTGCAGGCCTGATCTGTCTGAAGTAGAACTTGTGCCCTGGGTGTGCCACATTGCCCTAGACCTGAAAGGCACAACGTGCTGGTTTCTTAACAAAGGGCGAGTTCGGTGCCAGAGCATATTGCTTCCAGCTCTTTGGGAAACTAAGAAACAACTCGCTCTGCACAGTGCTCTTACAGCCTAACGGGAACATCTCTTACAAAGGCCTGTGAAACGCAGTTTCTTTGCAGGCCTGACCTGGCTGAAGTAGAACTTCTGCCCTGGGTGTGCCACATTGCCCTAGAGCTGAAAGGCACAACGTGCAGGCTTCTTAACAAAGGGCGAGTTGGGCCCCAGAGCATCTTGCTTCCAGCTCTTTGGGAAGCTAAGGAACATCTCGCTCTGCACAGTGCTCTTACAGCCTACCGGGAACATCTCTTACAAAGGCCTGTGAAACGCAGTTTCTTTGCAGGCCTGATCTGGCTGAAGTAGAACTTCTGCCCTGGGTGTGCCACATTGCCCTAGAGCTGAAAGGCACAACGTGCAGGCTTCTTAACAAAGGGCGAGTTGGGCCCCAGAGCATCTTGCTTCCAGCTCTTTGGGAAGCTAAGAAACAACTCGCTCTGCACAGTGCTCTTACAGCCTACCGGGAACATCTTTTACAAAGGCCTGTGAAACGCAGTTTCTTTGCAGGCGTGATCTGGCTGAAGTAGAACTTCTGCCCTATGTGTGCCACATTGCCCTAGAGCTGAAAGGCACAACGTGCAGGCTTCTTAACAAAGGGCGAGTTGGGCCCCAGTGCATCTTGCTTCCAGCTCTTTGGGAAGCTAAGAAACAACTCGCTCTGCACAGTGCTCTTACAGCCTACCGGGAACATCTCTTACAAAGGCCTGTGAAACGCAGTTTCTTTGCAGACATTATCTGGCTGAAGTAGAACTTCTGCCCTGGGTGTGCCACATTGCCCTAGAGCTGAAAGGCACAACGTGCAGGCTTCTTAACAAAGGGCGAGTTGGTCCCCAGAGCATCTTGCTTCCAGCTCTTTGGGAAGCTAAGAAACAACTCGCTCTGCACAGTGCTCTTACAGCCTACCGGGAACATCACTTACAAAGGCCTGTGAAACGCAGTTTCTTTGCAGGCCTGATCCGGATGAAGCAGAACTTCTGCTCTGGGTGTGCCACATTGCCCTAAGGCTGAAAGCTACAACGTGCTGTCTCCTTTCCAAAGGGCGAGTTGGGCCCCAGAGCATCTTGCTTCCAGCTCTTTGGGAAGCTAAGAAGCAGCTCGCTCTGCACAGTGCTCTTACAGCCTACCGGGAACATCTCTTACAAAGGCCTGTGAAACGCAGTTTCTTTGCAGGCCTGATCTGGCTGAAGTAGAACTTCTGCCCTGGGTGTGCCACATTGCCCTAGAGCTGAAAGGCACAACGTGCAGGCTTCTTAACAAAGGGCGAGTTGGGCGCCACAGCATCTTGCTTCCAGCTCTTTGGGAAGCTAAGAAACAACTCGCTCTGCACAGTACTCTTACAGCCTACCGGGAACATCTTTTACAAAGGCCTGTGAAGCGCAGTTTCTTTGCAGGCGTGATCTGGCTGAAGTAGAACTTCTGCCCTATGTGTGCCGCATTGCCCTAGAGCTGAAAGCCACAACATGCAGGCTTCTTAACAAAGGGCATGTTGGGCCCCAGTGCATCTTGCTTCCAGCTCTTTGGGAAGCTAAGAAACAACTCGCTCTGCACAGTGCTCTTACAGCCTACCGGGAACATCTCTAACAAAGGCCTGTGAAACGCAGTTTCTTTGCAGGCCTGATCTGGCTGAAGTAGAACTTCTGCTCTGGGTGTGCCACATTGCCCTAGAGCTGAAAGCTACAATGTGCTGTCTCCTTTCCAAAGGGCGAGTTGGGCCCCAGAGCATCTTGCTTCCAGCTCTTTGGGAAGCTAAGAAGCAACTCGCTCTGCACAGTGCTCTTACAGCCTACCGGGAACATCTCTTACAAAGGCCTGTGAAACGCAGTTTCGTTGCAGACATTATCTGGCTGAAGTAGAACTTCTGCCCTGGGTGTGCCACATTGCCCTAGAGCTGAAAGGCACAACGTGCAGGCTTCTTAACAAAGGGCGAGTTGGGCGCCAGAGCATCTTGCTTCCAGCTCTTTGGGAAGCTGAGAAACAACTCGCTCTGCACAGTGCTCTTACAGCCTACAGGGAACATCTCTTACAAAGTCCTGTGAAACGCAGTTTCTTTGCAGGCCTGATCTGGATGAAGCAGAACTTCTGCTCTGGGTGTGCCACATTGCCCTAAGGCTGTAAGCTACAACGTGCTGTCTCCTTTCCAAAGGGCGAGTTGGGCCCCAGAGCATCTTGCTTCCAGCTCTTAGGGAAGCTAAGAAGCAGCTCGCTCTGCACAGTGCTCTTACAGCCTACCGGGAACATCTCTTACAAAGGCCTGTGAAACGCAGTTTCTTGGCAGGCCTGATCTGGCTGAAGTAGAACTTCTGCCCTGGGTGTGCCACATTGCCCTAGAGCTGAAAGGCACAACGTGCAGGCTTCTTAACAAAGGGTGATTTGGGCCCAGAGCATCTTGCTTCCAGCTCTTGGGAAGCTAAGAAACAACTCGCTCTGCACAGTGCTCTTACAGCCTACCGGGAACATCTCTTACAAAGGCCTGTGAAACGCAGTTTCTATGCAGGCCTGATCTGGCTGAAGGAGAACTTCTGCCCTGGGTGTGCCACATTGCCCTAGAGCTGAAAGGCACAACGTGCAGGCTTCTTAACAAAGGGCGAGTTGGGCGCCAGAGCATCTTGCTTCCAGCTCTTTGGGAAGCTAAGAAACAACTCGCTCTGCACAGTACTCTTACAGCCTACCGGGAACATCTCTTACAAACGCCTGTGAAACGCAGTTTCTTTGCAGGCCTGATCTGGCTGATGTAGAACTTCTGCCCTGGGTGTGCCACATTGCCCTAGAGCTGAAAGGCACAACGTGCAGGCTTCTTAACAAAGGGCGAGTTGGGCCCCAGAGCATCTTGCTTCCAGCTCTTTGGGAAGCTAAGAAACAACTCGCTCTGCACAGTGCTCTTACAGCCTACCGGGAACATCTCTTACAAACGCCTGTGAAACGCAGTTTCTTTGCAGGCCTGATCTGGCTGAAGTAGAACTTCTGCCCTGGGTGTGCCACATTGCCCTAGAGCTGAAAGGCTACAACGTGCAGGCTTCTTAACAAAGGGCGAGTTGGGCCCCACAGCATCTTGCTTCCAGCTCTTTGGGAAGCTAAGAAACAACTCGCTCTGCACAGTGCTCTTACAGCCTACCGGGAACATCTCTGACAAAGGCCTGTGAAACGCAGTTTCTTTGCAGGCCTGATGTGGCTGAAGTAGAACTTCTGCTCTGGGTGTGCCACATTGCCCTAAGGCTGAAAGCTACAACGTGCTGTCTCCTTTCCAAAGGGCGAGTTGGGCCCCAGAGCATCTTGCTTCCAGCTTTTTGGGAAGCTAAGAAGCAGCTCGCTCTGCATAGTGCTCTTACAGGCTACCGGGAACATCTCTTACAAAGGCCTGTGAAACCCAGTTTCTTTGCAGGCCTGATCTGGCTGAAGTAGAACTTCTGCCCTGGGTGTGGCACATTGCCCTAGAGCTGAAAGGCACAACGTGCAGGCTTCTTAACAAAGGGCGAGTTGGGCCCCACAGCATCTTGCTTCCAGCTCTTTGGGAAGCTAAGAAACAACTCGCTCTGCACAGTGCTCTTACAGCCTACCGGGAACATCTCTGACAAAGGCCTGTGAAACGCAGTTTCTTTGCAGGCCTGATCTGGATGAAGTAGAAGTTCTGCTCTAGGTGTGCCACATTGCCCTAGAGCTGAAAGGCGCAACGTGCAGGCTTCTTAACAAAGGGCGAGTTGGGCACCAGAGCATCTTGCTTCCAGCTCTTTGGGAAGCTAAGAAACAACTCGCTCTGCACAGTGCTCTTACAGCCTACCGGGAACATGTCTTACAAAGGCCTGTGAAACGCAGTTTCTTGGCAGGCCTGATCTGGATGAAGTAGAACTTCTGCCCTGGGTGTGCCACATTGCCCTAGAGCTGAAAGGCACAACGTGCAGGCTTCTTAACAAAGGGCGAGTTGGGCCCCAGAGCATCTTGCTTCCAGCTCTTGGGAAGCTAAGAAACAACTCGCTCTGCACAGTGCTCTTACAGCCTACCGGGAACATCTCTTACAAAGGCCTGTGAAATGAAGTTTCTTTGCAGGCCTAATCTGGCTCAAGTAGAACTTCTGCCCTCGGTGTGCCACATTGCCCTAGAGCTGAAAGGCACAACGTGCAGGCTTCTTAACAAAGGGCGAGTTGGGCGCCAGAGCATCTTGCTTCCAGCTCTTTGGGAAGCTAAGAAACAACTCGCTCTGCACAGTGCTCTTACAGCCTACCGGGAACATCTCTTACAAAGGCCTGTGAAACGCAGTTTCTTGGCAGGCCTGATCTGGCTGAAGTAGAACTTCTGCCCTGGGTGTGCCACATTGCCCTACAGCTGAAAGGCACAACGTGCAGGCTTCTTAACAAAGGGCGAGTTGGGCCCCAGAGCATCTTGCTTCCAGCTCTTTGGGAAGCTAAGAAACAACTCGCTCTGCACAGTGCTCTTACAGCCTACCGGGAACATCTCTTACAAAGGCCTGTGAAACGAAGTTTCTTGGCAGGCCGGATCTGGCTGAAGTAGAACTTCTGCCCTGGGTGTGCAACATTTCCCTAGAGCTGAAAGGCACAACGTGCAGGCTTCTTAACAAAGGGCGAGTTGGGCCCCAGAGCATCTTGCTTCCAGCTCTTTGGGAAGCTGAGATACAACTCGCTCTGCACAGCGCTCTTACAGCCTACAGGGAACATCTCTTACAAAGTCCTGTGAAACGCAGTTTCTTTGCAGGCCTGATCTGGATGAAGCAGAACTTCTGCTCTGGGTGTGCCACATTGCCCTAAGGCTGTAAGCTACAACGTGCTGTCTCCTTTCCAAAGGGCGAGTTGGGCCCCAGAGCATCTTGCTTCCAGTTCTTAGGGAAGCTAAGAAGCAGCTCGCTCTGCACAGTGCTCTTACAGCCTACCGGGAACATCTCTTACAAAGGCCTGTGAAACGCAGATTCTTGGCAGGCCTGATGTGGCTGAAGTAGAACTTCTGCCCTGGGTGTGCCACATTGCCCTAGAGCTGAAAGGCACAACGTGCAGGCTTCTTAACAAAGGGCGATTTGGGCCCAGAGCATCTTGCTTCCAGCTCTTGGGAAGCTAAGAAACAACTCGCTCTGCACAGTGCTCTTACAGCCTACCGGGAACATCTCTTACAAAGGCCTGTGAAACGCAGTTTCTATGGAGGCCTGATCTGGCTGAAGGAGAACTTCTGCCCTGGGTGTGCCACATTGCCCTAGAGCTGAAAGGCACAACGTGCAGGCTTCTTAACAAAGGGAGAGTTGGGCGCCAGAGCATCTTGCTTCCAGCTCTTTGGGAAGCTAAGAAACAACTCGCTGTGCACAGTACTCTTACAGCCTACCGGGAACATCTCTTACAAAGGCCTGTGAAACGCAGTTTCTTTGCAGGCCTGATCTGGCTGATGTAGAACTTCTGCCCTGGGTGTGCCACATTGCCCTAGAGCTGAAAGGCACAACGTGCAGGCTTCTTAACAAAGGGCGAGTTGGGCCCCACAGCATCTTGCTTCCAGCTCTTTGGGAAGCTAAGAAACAACTCGCTCTGCACAGTGCTCTTACAGCCTACCGGGAACATCTCTTACAAAGACCTGTGAAACGCTGTTTCTTTGCAGGCCTGATCTGGCTGAAGTAGAACTTCTGCCCTGGGTGTGCCACATTGCCCTAGAGCTGAAAGGCACAACGTGCAGTCTTCTTAACAAAGGGCGTGTTGGGCCCCACTGCATCTTGCTTCCAGCTCTTTGGGAAGCTAAGAAACAACTCGCTCTGCACAGTGCTCTTACAGCCTACCGGGAACATCTCTTACAAAGGCCTGTGAAACGCAGTTTCTTTGCAGACATTATCTGGCTGAAGTAGAACTTCTGCCATGGGTGTGCCACATTGCCCTAGAGCTGAAAGGCACAACGTGCAGGCTTCTTAACAAAGGGCGAGTTGGGCCCCAGAGCATCTTGCTTCCAGCTCTTGGGAAGCTAAGAAACAACTCGCTCTGCACAGTGCTCTTACAGCCTACCGGGAACATCTCTTACAAAGGCCTGTGAAATGAAGTTTCTTTGCAGGCCTAATCTGGCTCAAGTAGAACTTCTGCCCTCGGTGTGCCACATTGCCCTAGAGCTGAAAGGCACAACGTGCAGGCTTCTTAACAAAGGGCGAGTTGGGCGCCAGAGCATCTTGCTTCCAGCTCTTTGGGAAGCTAAGAAACAACTCGCTCTGCACAGTGCTCTTACAGCCTACCGGGAACATCTCTTACAAAGGCCTGTGAAACGCAGTTTCTATGCAGGCCTGATCTGGCTGAAGTAGAACTTCTGCCCTGGGTGTGCCACATTGCCCTACAGCTGAAAGGCACAACGTGCAGGCTTCTTAACTAAGGGCGAGTTGGGCCCCAGAGCATCTTGCTTCCAGCTCTTTGGGAAGCTAAGAAACAACTCGCTCTGCACAGTGCTCTTACAGCCTACCGGGAACATCTCTTACAAAGGCCTGTGAAACGCAGTTTCTTGGCAGGCCGGATCTGGCTGAAGTAGAACTTCTGCCCTGGGTGTGCCACATTTCCCTAGAGCTGAAAGGCACAACGAGCAGGCTTCTTAACAAAGGTCGAGTTGGGCCCCAGAGCATCTTGCTTCCAGCTCTTTGGGAAGCTGAGAAACAACTCGCTCTGCACAGCGCTCTTACAGCCTACAGGGAACATCTCTTACAAAGTCCTGTGAAACGCAGTTTCTTTGCAGGCCTGATCTGGATGAAGCAGAACTTCTGCTCTGGGTGTGCCACATTGCCCTAAGGCTGTAAGCTACAACGTGCTGTCTCCTTTCCAAAGGGCGAGTTGGGCCCCAGAGCATCTTGCTTCCAGTTCTTAGGGAAGCTAAGAAGCAGCTCGCTCTGCACAGTGCTCTTACAGCCTACCGGGAACATCTCTTACAAAGGGTGTGAAACGCAGATTCTTGGCAGGCCTGATGTGGCTGAAGTAGAACTTCTGCCCTGGGTGTGCCACATTGCCCTAGAGCTGAAAGGCACAACGTGCAGGCTTCTTAACAAAGGGCGATTTGGGCCCAGAGCATCTTGCTTCCAGCTCTTGGGAAGCTAAGAAACAACTCGCTCTGCACAGTGCTCTTACAGCCTACCGGGAACATCTCTTACAAAGGCCTGTGAAACGCAGTTTCTATGCAGGCCTGATCTGGCTGAAGGAGAACTTCTGCCCTGGGTGTGCCACATTGCCCTAGAGCTGAAAGGCACAACGTGCAGGCTTCTTAACAAAGGGAGAGTTGGGCGCCAGAGCATCTTGCTTCCAGCTCTTTGGGAAGCTAAGAAACAACTCGCTGTGCACAGTACTCTTACAGCCTACTGGGAACATCTCTTACAAAGGCCTGTGAAACGCAGTTTCTTTGCAGGCCTGATCTGGCTGATGTAGAACTTCTGCCCTGGGTGTGCCACATTGCCCTAGAGCTGAAAGGCACAACGTGCAGGCTTCTTAACAAAGGGCGAGTTGGGCCCCACAGCATCTTGCTTCCAGCTCTTTGGGAAGCTAAGAAACAACTCGCTCTGCACAGTGCTCTTACAGCCTACCGGGAACATCTCTTACAAAGACTTGTGAAACGCTGTTTCTTTGCATGCCTGATCTGGCTGAAGTAGAACTTCTGCCCTGGGTGTGCCACATTGCCCTAGAGCTGAAAGGCACAACGTGCAGTCTTCTTAACAAAGGGCGTGTTGGGCCCCACTGCATCTTGCTTCCAGCTCTTTGGGAAGCTAAGAAACAACTCGCTCTGCACAGTGCTCTTACAGCCTACCGGGAACATCTCTTACAAAGGCCTGTGAAACGCAGTTTCTTTGCAGGCCTGATGTGGCTGAAGTAGAACTTCTGCTCTGGGTGTGCCACATTGCCCTAAGGCTGAAAGCTACAACGTGCTGTCTCCTTTCCAAAGGGCGAGTTGGGCCCCAGAGCATCTTGCTTCCAGCTTTTTGGGAAGCTAAGAAGCTGCTCGCTCTGCACAGGGCTCTGACAGCCTACCGGGAACATCTCTTACAAAGGCCTGTGAAACGCAGTTTCTTTGCAGGCCTGATCTGGCTGAAGTAGAACTTCTGCCCTGGGTGTGCCACATTGCCCTAGAGCTGAAAGCCACAACGTGCAGGCGTCTTAACAAAGGGCGATTTGGGCCCCACAGCATCTTGCTTCCAGCTCTTTGGGAAGCAAAGAAACAACTCGCTCTGCACAGTGCTCTTACAGCCTACCGGGAACATCTCTGACAAAGGCCTGTGAAACGCAGTTTCTTTGCAGGCCTGATCTGGATGAAGTAGAAGTTCTGCTCTGGGAGTGCCACATTGCCATAGAGCAGAAAGGCACAACGTGCAGGCTTCTTAACAAAGGGCGAGTTGGGCACCAGAGCATCTTGCTTCCAGCTATTTGGGAAGCTAAGAAACAACTCGCTCTGCACAGCGCTCTTACAGCCTACCGGGAACATGTCTTACAAATGCCTGTGAAACGCAGTTTCTTGGCAGGCCTGATCTGGATGAAGTAGAACTTCTGCCCTGTGTGTGCCACATTGCCCTAGAGCTGAAAGGCACAACGTGCAGGCTTCTTAACAAAGGGCGAGTTCGGCCCCAGAGCATCTTGCTTCCAGCTCTTGGGAAGCTAAGAAACAACTCGCTCTGAACAGTGCTCTTACAGCATACCGGGAACATCTCTTACAAAGGCCTGTGAAATGAAGTTTCTTTGCAGGCCTAATCTGGCTCAAGTAGAACTTCTGCCCTCGGTGTGCCACATTGCCCTAGAGCTGAAAGGCACCACGTGCAGGCTTCTTAACAAAGGGCGAGTTGGGCGCCAGAGCATCGTGCTTCCAGCTCTTTGGGAAGCTAAGAAACAACTCGCTCTGCACAGTGCTCTTACAGCCTACCGGGAACATCTCTGACAAAGGCCTGTGAAACGCAGTTTCTTTGCAGGCCTGATCTGGATGAAGTAGAAGTTCTGCTCTAGGTGTGCCACATTGCCCTAGAGCTGAAAGGCACAACGTGCAGGCTTCTTAACAAATGGCGAGTTGGGCACCAGAGCATCTTGCTTCCAGCTCTTTGGGAAGCTAAGAAACAACTCGCTCTGCACAGTGCTCTTACAGCCTACCGGGAACATGTCTTACAAAGGCCTGTGAAACGCAGTTTCTTGGCAGGCCTGATCTGGATGAAGTAGAACTTCTGCCCTGGGTGTGCCACATTGCCCTAGAGCTGAAAGGCACAACGTGCAGGCTTCTTAACAAAGAGCGAGTTGGGCCCCAGAGCATCTTGCTTCCAGCTCTTGGGAAGCTAAGAAACAACTCGCTCTGCACAGTGCTCTTACAGCTTACCGGGAACATCTCTTACAAAGGCCTGTGAAATGAAGTTTCTTTGCAGGCCTAATTTGGCTCAAGTAGAACTTCTGCCCTGGGTGTGCCACATTGCCCTAGAGCTGAAAGGCACAACGTGCAGGCTTCTTAACAAAGGGCGAGTTGGGCGCCAGAGCATCTTGCTTCCAGCTCTTTGGGAAGCTAAGAAACAACTCGCTCTGCACAGTGCTCTTACAGCCTACCGGGAACATCTCTTACAAAGGCCTGTGAAACGCAGTTTCTATGCAGGCCTGATCTGGCTGAAGTAGAACTTCTGCCCTGGGTGTGCCACATTGCCCTACAGCTGAAAGGCACAACGTGCAGGCTTCTTAACAAAGGACGAGTTGGGCCCCAGAGCATCTTGCTTCCAGCTCTTTGGGAAGCTAAGAAACAACTCGCTCTGCACAGTGCTCTTACAGCCTACCGGGAACATCTCTTACAAAGGCCTGTGAAACGCAGTTTCTTGGCAGGCCTGATCTGGCTGAAGTAGAACTTCTGCCCTGGGTGTGCCACATTTCCCTAGAGCTGAAAGGCACAACGTGCAGGCTTCTTAACAAAGGGCGAGTTGGGCCCCAGAGCATCTTGCTTCCAGCTCTTTGGGAAGCTGAGAAACAACTCGCTCTGCACAGTGCTCTTACAGCCTACAGGGAACATCTCTTACAAAGTCCTGTGAAACGCAGTTTCTTTGCAGGCCTGATCTGGATGAAGCAGAACTTCTGCTCTGGGTGTGCCACATTGCCCTAAGGCTGTAAGCTACAAGGTGCTGTCTCCTTTCCAAAGGTCGAGTTGGGCCCCAGAGCATCTTGCTTCCAGCTCTTTGGGAAGGTAAGAAGCAGCTCGCTCTGCACAGTGCTCTTACAGCCTACCGGGAACATCTCTGACAAAGGCCTTTGAAACGCAGATTCTTGGAAGTCCTGATGTGGCTGAAGTAGAACTTCTGCCCTGGGTGTGCCACATTGCCCTAGAGCTGAAAGGCACAACGTGCAGGCTTCTTAACAAAGGGCGATTTGGGCCCAGAGCATCTTGCTTCCAGCTCTTGGGAAGCTAAGAAACAACTCGCTCTGCACAGTGCTCTTACAGCCTACCGGGAACATCTCTTACAAAGGCCTGTGAAACGCAGTTTCTATGCAGGCCTGATCTGGCTGAAGGAGAACTTCTGCCCTGGGTGTGCCACATTGCCCTAGAGCTGAAAGGCACAACGTGCAGGCTTCTTAACAAAGGGCGAGTTGGGCGCCAGAGCATCTTGCTTCCAGCTCTTTGGGAAGCTAAGAAACAACTCGCTCTGCACAGTACTCTTACAGCCTACCGGGAACATCTCTTACAAAGGCCTGTGAAACGCAGTTTCTTTGCAGGCCTGATCTGGCTGATGTAGAGCTTCTGCCCAGGGTGTGCCACATTGCCCTAGAGCTGAAAGGCACAACGTGCAGGCTTCTTAACAAAGGGCGAGTTGGGCACCAGAGCATCTTGCTTCCAGCTATTTGGGAAGAAAGAAACAACTCGCTCTGCACAGTGCTCTTACAGCCTACCGGGAACATGTCTTACAAATGCCTGTGAAACGAAGTTTCTTGGCAGGCCTGATCTGGATGAAGTAGAACTTCTGCCCTGGGTGTGCCACATTGCCCTAGAGCTCAAAGGCACAACGTGCAGGCTTCTTAGCAAAGGGCGAGTTCGGCCCCAGAGCATCTTGCTTCCAGCTCTTGGGAAGCTAAGAAACAACTCGCTCTGCACAGTGCTCTTACAGCCTACCGGGAACATCTCTTACAAAGGCCTGTGAAATGAAGTTTCTTTGCAGGCCTAATCTGGCTCAAGTAGAACTTCTGCCCTCGCTGTGCCACATTGCCCTAGAGCTGAAAGGCACAACGTGCAGGCTTCTTAACAAAGGGCGAGTTGGGCGCCAGAGCATCTTGCTTCCAGCTCTTTGGGAAGCTAAGAAA
Organism: Equus przewalskii; assembly: GCF_037783145.1. Taxonomy (NCBI): domain Eukaryota; kingdom Metazoa; phylum Chordata; class Mammalia; order Perissodactyla; family Equidae; genus Equus; species Equus przewalskii. Next base: position 11,859 of record NW_027228378.1, read on the forward strand.
CAACTCGCTCTGCACAGTGCTCTTACAGCCTACCGGGAACATCTCTTACAAAGGCCTGTGAAACGCAGTTTCTATGCAGGCCTGATCTGGCTGAAGTAGAACTTCTGCCCTGGGTGTGCCACATTGCCCTACAGCTGAAAGGCACAACGTGCAGGCTTCTTAACAAAGGGCGAGTTGGGCCCCAGAGCATCTTGCTTCCAGCTCTTTGGGAAGCTAAGAAACAACTCGCTCTGCACAGTGCTCTTACAGCCTACCGGGAACATCTCTTACAAAGGCCTGTGAAACGCAGTTTGTTGGCAGGCCTGATCTGGCTGAAGGAGAACTTCTGCCCTGTGTGTGCCACATTTCCCTAGAGCTGAAAGGCACAACGTGCAGGCTTCTTAACAAAGGGCGAGTTGGGCCCCAGACCATCTTGCTTCCAGCTCTTTGGTAAGCTAAGAAACAACTCGCTCTGCACAGTGCTCTTACAGCCTACCGGGAACATCTCTTACAAAGGCCTGTGAAACGCAGTTTCTTTGCAGACATTATCTGGCTGAAGTAGAACTTCTGCCATGGGTGTGCAACATTGCCCTAGAGCTGAAAGGCACAACGTGCAGGCTTCTTAACAAAGGGCGAGTTGGGCCCCAGAGCATCTTGCTTCCAGCTCTTTGGGAAGCTGAGAAACAACTCGCTCTGCACAGTGCTCTTACAGCCTACAGGGAACATCTCTTACAAAGTCCTGTGAAACGCAGTTTCTTTGCAGGCCTGATCTGGATGAAGCAGAACTTCTGCTCTGGGTGTGCCACATTGCCCTAAGGCTGTAAGCTACAAGGTGCTGTCTCCTTTCCAAAGGGCGAGTTGGGCCCCAGAGCATCTTGCTTCCAGCTCTTTGGGAAGCTAAGAAGCAGCTCGCTCTGCACAGTGCTCTTACAGCCTACCGGGAACATCTCTTACAAAGGCCTGTGAAACGCAGATTCTTGGAAGGCCTGATGTGGCTGAAGTAGAAATGCTGCCCTGGGTGTGCCACATTGCCCTAGAGCTGAAAGGCACAACGTGCAGGCTTCTTAACAAAGGGCGATTTGGGCCCAGAGCATCTTGCTTCCAACTCTTGGGAAGCTAAGAAACAACTCGCTCTGCACAGTGCTCTTACAGCCTACGGGGAACATCTCTTACAAAGGCCTGTGAAACGCAGTTTCTATGCAGGCCTGATCTGGCTGAAGGAGAACTTCTGCCCTGGGTGTGCCACATTGCCCTAGAGCTGAAAGGCACAACGTGCAGGCTTCTTAACAAAGGGCGAGTTGGGCGCCAGAGCATCTTGCTTCCAGCTCTTTGGGAAGCTAAGAAACAACTCGCTCTGCACAGTACTCTTACAGCCTACCGGGAACATCTCTTACAAAGGCCTGTGAAACGCAGTTTCTTTGCAGGCCTGATCTGGCTGATGTAGAGCTTCTGCCCTGGGTGTGCCACATTGCCCTAGAGCTGAAAGGCACAACGTGCAGGCTTCTTAACAAAGGGCGAGTTGGGCCCCACAGCATCTTGCTTCCAGCTCTTTGGGAAGCTAAGAAACAACTCGCTCTGCACAGTGCTCTTACAGCCTACCGGGAACATCTGTTACAAAGACCTGTGAAACGGTGTTTCTCTGCAGGCCTGATCTGGCTGAAGTAGAACTTCTGCCCTGGGTGTGCCACATTGCCCTAGAGCTGAAAGGCACAACGTGCAGGCTTCTTAACAAAGGGCGTGTTGGGCCCCAGTGCATCTTGCTTCCAGCTCTTTGGGAGGCTAAGAAACAACTCGCTCTGCACAGTGCTCTTACAGCCTACCGGGAACATCTCTTACAAAGGCCTGTGAAACGCAGTTTCTTGGCAGGCCTGATGTGGCTGAAGTAGAACTTCTGCTCTGGGTGTGCCACATTGCCCTAAGGCTGAAAGCTACAACGTGCTGTCTCCTTTCCAAAGGGCGAGTTGGGCCCCAGAGCATCTTGCTTCCAGCTTTTTGGGAAGCTAAGAAGCAGCTCGCTCTGCATAGTGCTCTTACAGGCTACCGGGAACATCTCTTACAAAGGCCTGTGAAACGCAGTTTCTTTGCAGGCCTGATCTGGCTGAAGTAGAACTTCTGCCCTGGGTGTGCCACATTGCCCTAGAGCTGAAAGGCACAACGTGCAGGCGTCTTAACAAAGGGCGATTTGGGCCCCACAGCATCTTGCTTCCAGCTCTTTGGGAAGCTAAGAAACAACTCGCTCTGCACAGTGCTCTTACAGCCTACCGGGAACATCTCTGACAAAGGCCTTTGAAACGCAGTTTCTTGGCAGGCCTGATCTGGATGAAGTAGAACTTCTGCCCTGGGTGTGCCACATTGCCCTAGAGCTGAAAGGCACAACGTGCAGGCTTCTTAACAAAGGGCGAGTTGGGCCCCAGAGCATCTTGCTTCCAGCTCTTGGGAAGCTAAGAAACAACTCGCTCTGCACAGTGCTCTTACAGCCTACCGGGAACATCTCTTACAAAGGCCTGTGAAATGAAGTTTCTTTGCAGGCCTAATCTGGCTCAAGTAGAACTTCTGCCCTGGGTGTGCCACATTGCCCTAGAGCTGAAAGGCACAACGTGCAGGCTTCTTAACAAAGGGCGAGTTGGGCCCCAGAGCATCTTGCTTCCAGCTCTTTGGGAAGCTAAGAAACAACTCGCTCTGCACAGTGCTCTTACAGCCTACCGGGAACATCTCTTACAAAGGCCTGTGAAACGCAGTTTGCATGCAGGCCTGATCTGGCTGAAGTAGAACTTCTGCCCTGGGTGTGCCACATTGCCCTACAGCTGAAAGGCACAACGTGCAGGCTTCTTAACAAAGGGCGAGTTGGGCCCCAGACCATCTTGCTTCCAGCTCTTTGGGAAGCTAAGAAACAACTCGCTCTGCACAGTGCTCTTACAGCCTACCGGGAACATCTCTTACAAAGGCCTGTGAACTGAAGTTTCTTTGCAGGCCTAATCTGGCTCAAGTAGAACTTCTGCACTGGGTGTGCAACATTGCCCTAGAGCTGAAAGGCACAACGTGCAGGCTTCTTAACAAAGGCGAGTTGGTCCCCAGAGCATCTTGCTTCCAGCTCTTTGGGAAGCTAAGAAACAACTCGCTCTGCACAGTGCTCTTACAGCCTACCGGGAACATCTCTTACAAAGGCCTGTGAAACGCAGTTTCTTGGCAGGCCTGATCTGGCTGAAGTAGAACTTCTGCCCTGGGTGTGCCACATTGCCCTAGAGCTGAAAGGCACAACGTGCAGGCTTCTTAACAAAGGGCGAGTTGGGCCCCAGACCATCTTGCTTCCAGCTCTTTGGGAAGCTAAGAAACAACTCGCTCTGCACAGTGCTCTTACAGCCTACCGGGAACATCTCTTACAAAGGCCTGTGAAACGCAGTTTCTTTGCAGACATTATCTGGCTGAAGTAGAACTTCTACCATGGGTGTGCAACATTGCCCTAGAGCTGAAAGGCACAACGTGCAGGCTTCTTAACAAAGGGCGAGTTGGGCCCCAGAGCATCTTGCTTCCAGCTCTTTGGGAAGCTGAGAAACAACTCGCTCTGCACAGTGCTCTTACAGCCTACCGGGAACATCTCTTACAAAGTCCTGTGAAACGCAGTTTCTTTGCAGGCCTGATCTGGATGAAGCAGAACTTCTGCTCTGGGTGTGCCACATTGCCCTAAGGCTGTAAGCTACAACGTGCTGTCTCCTTTCCAAAGGGCGAGTTGGGCCCCAGAGCATCTTGCTTCCAGCTCTTTGGGAAGCTAAGAAGCAGCTCGCTCTGCACAGTGCTCTTACAGCCTACCGGGAACATCTCTTACAAAGGCCTGTGAAACGCAGATTCTTGGCAGGCCTGATGTGGCTGAAGTAGAACTTCTGCCCTGGGTGTGCCACATTGCCCTAGAGCTGAAAGGCACAAGGTGCAGGCTTCTTAACAAAGGGCGAGTTGGGCCCCAGAGCATCTTGCTTCCAGCTCTTTGGGAAGCTAAGATACAACTCGCTCTGCACAGTGCTCTTACAGCCTACCGGGAACATCTTTTACAAAGGCCTGTGAAGCGCAGTTTCTTTGCAGGCGTGATCTGGCTGAAGTAGAACTTCTGCCCTATGTGTGCCGCATTGCCCTAGAGCTGAAAGCCACAACATGCAGGCTTCTTAACAAAGGGCATGTTGGGCCCCAGTGCATCTTGCTTCCAGCTCTTTGGGAAGCTAAGAAACAACTCGCTCTGCACAGTGCTCTCACAGCCTACCGGGAACATCTCTAACAAAGGCCTGTGAAACGCAGTTTCTTTGCAGGCCTGATCTGGCTGAAGTAGAACTTCTGCTCTGGGTGTGCCACATTGCCCTAGAGCTGAAAGCTACAATGTGCTGTCTCCTTTCCAAAGGGCGAGTTGGGCCCCAGAGCATCTTGCTTCCAGCTCTTTGGGAAGCTAAGAAGCAACTCGCTCTGCACAGTGCGCTTACAGCCTACCGGGAACATCTCTTACAAAGTCCTGTGAAACGCAGTTTCTTTGCAGGCCTGATCTGGATGAAGCAGAACTTCTGCTCTGGGTGTGCCACATTGCCCTAAGGCTGTAAGCTACAACGTGCTGTCTCCTTTCCAAAGGGCGAGTTGGGCCCCAGAGCATCTTGCTTCCAGCTCTTAGGGAAGCTAAGAAGCAGCTCGCTCTGCACAGTGCTCTTACAGCTTACCGGGAACATCTCTTACAAAGGCCTGTGAAACGCAGTTTCTTGGCAGGCCTGATCTGGCTGAAGTAGAACTTCTGCCCTGGGTGTGCCACATTGCCCTAGAGCTGAAAGGCACAACGTGCAGGCTTCTTAACAAAGGGTGATTTGGGCCCAGAGCATCTTGCTTCCAGCTCTTGGGAAGCTAAGAAACAACTCTCTCTGCACAGTGCTCTTACAGCCTACCGGGAACATCTCTTACAAAGGCCTGTGAAACGCAGTTTCTATGCAGGCCTGATCTGGCTGAAGTAGACCTTCTGCCCTGGGTGTGCCACATTGCCCTAGAGCTGAAAGGCATAACGTGCAGGCTTCTTAACAAAGGGCGAGTTGGCCCCCAGAGCATCTTGCTTCCAGCTCTTTGGGAAGCTAAGAAACAACTCGCTCTGCACAGTGCTCTTACAGCCTACCGGGAACATCTCTTACAAAGACCTGTGAAACGCTGTTTCTTTGCAGGCCTGATCTGGCTGAAGTAGAACTTCTGCCCTGGGTGTGCCACATTGCCCTAGAGCTCAAAGGCACAACGTGCAGGCTTCTTAACAAAGGGCGAATTGGGCCCCAGTGCATCTTGCTTCCAGCTCTTTGGGAAGCTAAGAAACAACTCGCTCTGCACAGTGCTCTTACAGCCTACCGGGAACATCTCTGACAAAGGCCTGTGAAACGCAGTTTCTTTGCAGGCCTGATCTGGATGAAGTAGAAGTTCTGCTCTAGGTGTGCCACATTGCCCTAGAGCTGAAAGGCACAACGTGCAGGCTTCTTAACAAAGGGCGAGTTGGGCACCAGATCATCTTGCTTCCAGCTCTTTGGGAAGCTAAGAAACAACTCGCTCTGCACAGTGCCCTTACAGCCTACCGGGAACATGTCTTACAAAGGCCTGTGAAACGCAGTTTCTTGGCAGGCCTGATCTGGATGAAGTAGAACTTCTGCCCTGAGTGTGCCACATTGCCCTAGAGCTGAAAGGCACAACGTGCAGGCTTCTTAACAAAGGGCGAGTTGGGCCCCGAGCATCTTGCTTCCAGCTCTTGGGAAGCTAAGAAACAGCTCGCTCTGCACAGTGCTCTTACAGCCTACCGGGAACATCTCTTACAAAGGCCTGTGAAACGCAGATTCTTGGAAGGCCTGATGTGACTGTAGTAGAACTTCTGCCCTTTGTGTGCCACACTGCCCTAGAGCTGAAAGGCACAACGTGCAGGCTTCTTAACAAAGGGCGAGTTGGGCGCCAGAGCATCTTGCTTCCCGCTCTTTGGGAAGCTAAGAAACAACTCGCTCTGCACAGTACTCTTACAGCCTACCGGGAACATCTCTTACAAAGTCCTGTGAAACGCAGTTTCTTTGCAGGCCTGATCTGGCTGATGTAGAACTTCTGCCCTGGGTGTGCCACATTGCCCTAGAGCTGAAATGCACAACGTGCAGGCTTCTTAACAAAGGGCGAGTTGGGCCCCACAGCATCTTGCTTCCAGCTCTTTGGGAAGCTAAGAAACAACTCGCTCTGCACAGTGCTCTTACAGCCTACCGGGAACATCTCTTACAAAGACCTGTGAAACGCTGTTTCTTTGCAGGCCTGATCTGGCTGAAGTAGAACTTCTGCCCTGGGTGTGCCACATTGCCCTAGAGCTGAAAGGCACAACGTGCAGTCTTCTTAACAAAGAGCGTGTTGGGCCCCAGTGCATCTTCCTTCCAGCTCTTTGGGAAGCTAAGAAACAACTCGCTCTGCACAGTGCTCTTACAGCCTACCGGGAACATCTCTTACAAAGGCCTGTGAAACGCAGTTTCTTTGCAGGCCTGATCTGGCTGAAGTAGAACTTCTGCCCTATGTGTGCCGCATTGCCCTAGAGCTGAAAGCCACAACATGCAGGCTTCTTAACAAAGGGCATGTTGGGCCCCAGTGCATCTTGCTTCCAGCTCTTTGGGAAGCTAAGAAACAACTCGCTCTGCACAGTGCTCTTACAGCCTACAGGGAACATCTCTTACAAAGTCCTGTGAAACGCAGTTTCTTTGCAGGCCTGATCTGGATGAAGCAGAACTTCTGCTCTGGGTGTGCCACATTGCCCTAAGGCTGTAAGCTACAACGTGCTGTCTCCTTTCCAAAGGGCGAGTTGGGCCCCAGAGCATCTTGCTTCCAGCTCTTAGGGAAGCTAAGAAGCAGCTCGCTCTGCACAGTGCTCTTACAGCCTACCGGGAACATCTCTTACAAAGGCCTGTGAAACGCAGTTTCTTGGCAGGCCTGATCTGGCTGAAGTAGAACTTCTGCCCTGGGTGTGCCACATTGCCCTAGAGCTGAAAGGCACAACGTGCAGGCTTCTTAACAAAGGGTGATTTGGGCCCAGAGCATCTTGCTTCCAGCTCTTGGGAAGCTAAGAAACAACTCGCTCTGCACAGTGCTCTTACAGCCTACCGGGAACATCTCTTACAAAGGCCTGTGAAACGCAGTTTCTATGCAGGCCTGATCTGGCTGAAGTAGACCTTCTGCCCTGGGTGTGCCACATTGCCCTAGAGCTGAAAGGCACAACGTGCAGGCTTCTTAACAAAGGGCGAGTTGGCCCCCAGAGCATCTTGCTTCCAGCTCTTTGGGAAGCTAAGAAACAACTCGCTCTGTACAGTGCTCTTACAGCCTACCGGGAACATCTCTTACAAAGACCTGTGAAACGCTGTTTCTTTGCAGGCCTGATCTGGCTGAAGTAGAACTTCTGCCCTGGGTGTGCCACATTGCCCTAGAGCTCAAAGGCACAACGTGCAGGCTTCTTAACAAAGGGCGAATTGGGACCCAGTGCATCTTGCTTCCAGCTCTTTGGGAAGCTAAGAAACAACTCGCTCTGCACAGTGCTCTTACAGCCTACCGGGAACATCTCTGACAAAGGCCTGTGAAACGCAGTTTCTTTGCAGGCCTGATCTGGATGAAGTAGAAGTTCTGCTCTAGGTGTGCCACATTGCCCTAGAGCTGAAAGGCACAACGTGCAGGCTTCTTAACAAAGGGCGAGTTGGGCACCAGATCATCTTGCTTCCAGCTCTTTGGGAAGCTAAGAAACAACTCGCTCTGCACAGTGCTCTTACAGCCTACCGGGAACATGTCTTACAAAGGCCTGTGAAACGCAGTTTCTTGGCAGGCCTGATCTGGATGAAGTAGAACTTCTGCCCTGGGTGTGCCACATTGCCCTAGAGCTGTAAGCTACAACGTGCTGTCTCCTTTCCAAAGGGCGAGTTGGGCCCCAGAGCATCTTGCTTCCAGCTCTTTGGGAAGCTAAGAAGCAGCTCGCTCTGCACAGTGCTCTTACAGCCTACCGGGAACATCTCTTACAAAGGCCTGTGAAACGCAGATTCTTGGCAGGCCTGATGTGGCTGAAGTAGAACTTCTGCCCTGGGTGTGCCACATTGCCCTAGAGCTGAAAGGCACAAGGTGCAGGCTTCTTAACAAAGGGCGAGTTGGGCCCCAGAGCATCTTGCTTCCAGCTCTTTGGGAAGCTAAGATACAACTCGCTCTGCACAGTGCTCTTACAGCCTACCGGGAACATCTTTTACAAAGGCCTGTGAAGCGCAGTTTCTTTGCAGGCGTGATCTGGCTGAAGTAGAACTTCTGCCCTATGTGTGCCGCATTGCCCTAGAGCTGAAAGCCACAACATGCAGGCTTCTTAACAAAGGGCATGTTGGGCCCCAGTGCATCTTGCTTCCAGCTCTTTGGGAAGCTAAGAAACAACTCGCTCTGCACAGTGCTCTCACAGCCTACCGGGAACATCTCTAACAAAGGCCTGTGAAACGCAGTTTCTTTGCAGGCCTGATCTGGCTGAAGTAGAACTTCTGCTCTGGGTGTGCCACATTGCCCTAGAGCTGAAAGCTACAATGTGCTGTCTCCTTTCCAAAGGGCGAGTTGGGCCCCAGAGCATCTTGCTTCCAGCTCTTTGGGAAGCTAAGAAGCAACTCGCTCTGCACAGTGCGCTTACAGCCTACCGGGAACATCTCTTACAAAGTCCTGTGAAACGCAGTTTCTTTGCAGGCCTGATCTGGATGAAGCAGAACTTCTGCTCTGGGTGTGCCACATTGCCCTAAGGCTGTAAGCTACAACGTGCTGTCTCCTTTCCAAAGGGCGAGTTGGGCCCCAGAGCATCTTGCTTCCAGCTCTTAGGGAAGCTAAGAAGCAGCTCGCTCTGCACAGTGCTCTTACAGCTTACCGGGAACATCTCTTACAAAGGCCTGTGAAACGCAGTTTCTTGGCAGGCCTGATCTGGCTGAAGTAGAACTTCTGCCCTGGGTGTGCCACATTGCCCTAGAGCTGAAAGGCACAACGTGCAGGCTTCTTAACAAAGGGTGATTTGGGCCCAGAGCATCTTGGTTCCAGCTCTTGGGAAGCTAAGAAACAACTCTCTCTGCACAGTGCTCTTACAGCCTACCGGGAACATCTCTTACAAAGGCCTGTGAAACGCAGTTTCTATGCAGGCCTGATCTGGCTGAAGTAGACCTTCTGCCCTGGGTGTGCCACATTGCCCTAGAGCTGAAAGGCATAACGTGCAGGCTTCTTAACAAAGGGCGAGTTGGCCCCCAGAGCATCTTGCTTCCAGCTCTTTGGGAAGCTAAGAAACAACTCGCTCTGCACAGTGCTCTTACAGCCTACCGGGAACATCTCTTACAAAGACCTGTGAAACGCTGTTTCTTTGCAGGCCTGATCTGGCTGAAGTAGAACTTCTGCCCTGGGTGTGCCACATTGCCCTAGAGCTCAAAGGCACAACGTGCAGGCTTCTTAACAAAGGGCGAATTGGGCCCCAGTGCATCTTGCTTCCAGCTCTTTGGGAAGCTAAGAAACAACTCGCTCTGCACAGTGCTCTTACAGCCTACCGGGAACATCTCTGACAAAGGCCTGTGAAACGCAGTTTCTTTGCAGGCCTGATCTGGATGAAGTAGAAGTTCTGCTCTAGGTGTGCCACATTGCCCTAGAGCTGAAAGGCACAACGTGCAGGCTTCTTAACAAAGGGCGAGTTGGGCACCAGATCATCTTGCTTCCAGCTCTTTGGGAAGCTAAGAAACAACTCGCTCTGCACAGTGCCCTTACAGCCTACCGGGAACATGTCTTACAAAGGCCTGTGAAACGCAGTTTCTTGGCAGGCCTGATCTGGATGAAGTAGAACTTCTGCCCTGAGTGTGCCACATTGCCCTAGAGCTGAAAGGCACAACGTGCAGGCTTCTTAACAAAGGGCGAGTTGGGCCCCGAGCATCTTGCTTCCAGCTCTTGGGAAGCTAAGAAACAACTCGCTCTGCACAGTGCTCTTACAGCCTACCGGGAACATCTCTTACAAAGGCCTGTGAAACGCAGATTCTTGGAAGGCCTGATGTGGCTGTAGTAGAACTTCTGCCCTTTGTGTGCCACACTGCCCTAGAGCTGAAAGGCACAACGTGCAGGCTTCTTAACAAAGGGCGAGTTGGGCGCCAGAGCATCTTGCTTCCCGCTCTTTGGGAAGCTAAGAAACAACTCGCTCTGCACAGTACTCTTACAGCCTACCGGGAACATCTCTTACAAAGTCCTGTGAAACGCAGTTTCTTTGCAGGCCTGATCTGGCTGATGTAGAACTTCTGCCCTGGGTGTGCCACATTGCCCTAGAGCTGAAATGCACAACGTGCAGGCTTCTTAACAAAGGGCGAGTTGGGCCCCACAGCATCTTGCTTCCAGCTCTTTGGGAAGCTAAGAAACAACTCGCTCTGCACAGTGCTCTTACAGCCTACCGGGAACATCTCTTACAAAGACCTGTGAAACGCTGTTTCTTTGCAGGCCTGATCTGGCTGAAGTAGAACTTCTGCCCTGGGTGTGCCACATTGCCCTAGAGCTGAAAGGCACAACGTGCAGTCTTCTTAACAAAGGGCGTGTTGGGCCCCAGTGCATCTTCCTTCCAGCTCTTTGGGAAGCTAAGAAACAACTCGCTCTGCACAGTGCTCTTACAGCCTACCGGGAACATCTCTTACAAAGGCCTGTGAAACGCAGTTTCTTTGCAGGCCTGATCTGGCTGAAGTAGAACTTCTGCCCTATGTGTGCCGCATTGCCCTAGAGCTGAAAGCCACAACATGCAGGCTTCTTAACAAAGGGCATGTTGGGCCCCAGTGCATCTTGCTTCCAGCTCTTTGGGAAGCTAAGAAACAACTCGCTCTGCACAGTGCTCTTACAGCCTACAGGGAACATCTCTTACAAAGTCCTGTGAAACGCAGTTTCTTTGCAGGCCTGATCTGGATGAAGCAGAACTTCTGCTCTGGGTGTGCCACATTGCCCTAAGGCTGTAAGCTACAACGTGCTGTCTCCTTTCCAAAGGGCGAGTTGGGCCCCAGAGCATCTTGCTTCCAGCTCTTAGGGAAGCTAAGAAGCAGCTCGCTCTGCACAGTGCTCTTACAGCCTACCGGGAACATCTCTTACAAAGGCCTGTGAAACGCAGTTTCTTGGCAGGCCTGATCTGGCTGAAGTAGAACTTCTGCCCTGGGTGTGCCACATTGCCCTAGAGCTGAAAGGCACAACGTGCAGGCTTCTTAACAAAGGGTGATTTGGGCCCAGAGCATCTTGCTTCCAGCTCTTGGGAAGCTAAGAAACAACTCGCTCTGCACAGTGCTCTTACAGCCTACCGGGAACATCTCTTACAAAGGCCTGTGAAACGCAGTTTCTATGCAGGCCTGATCTGGCTGAAGTAGACCTTCTGCCCTGGGTGTGCCACATTGCCCTAGAGCTGAAAGGCACAACGTGCAGGCTTCTTAACAAAGGGCGAGTTGGCCCCCAGAGCATCTTGCTTCCAGCTCTTTGGGAAGCTAAGAAACAACTCGCTCTGTACAGTGCTCTTACAGCCTACCGGGAACATCTCTTACAAAGACCTGTGAAACGCTGTTTCTTTGCAGGCCTGATCTGGCTGAAGTAGAACTTCTGCCCTGGGTGTGCCACATTGCCCTAGAGCTCAAAGGCACAACGTGCAGGCTTCTTAACAAAGGGCGAATTGGGACCCAGTGCATCTTGCTTCCAGCTCTTTGGGAAGCTAAGAAACAACTCGCTCTGCACAGTGCTCTTACAGCCTACCGGGAACATCTCTGACAAAGGCCTGTGAAACGCAGTTTCTTTGCAGGCCTGATCTGGATGAAGTAGAAGTTCTGCTCTAGGTGTGCCACATTGCCCTAGAGCTGAAAGGCACAACGTGCAGGCTTCTTAACAAAGGGCGAGTTGGGCACCAGATCATCTTGCTTCCAGCTCTTTGGGAAGCTAAGAAACAACTCGCTCTGCACAGTGCTCTTACAGCCTACCGGGAACATGTCTTACAAAGGCCTGTGAAACGCAGTTTCTTGGCAGGCCTGATCTGGATGAAGTAGAACTTCTGCCCTGGGTGTGCCACATTGCCCTAGAGCTGAAAGGCACAACGTGCAGGCTTCTTAACAAAGGGCGAGTTGGGCCCCCGAGCATCTTGCTTCCAGCTCTTGGGAAGCTAAGAAACAACTCGCTCTGCACAGTGCTCTTACAGCCTACCGGGAACATCTCTTACAAAGACCTGTGAAACGCTGTTTCTTTGCAGGCCTGATCTGGCTGAAGTAGAACTTCTGCCCTGGGTGTGCCACATTGCCCTAGAGCTGAAAGGCACAACGTGCAGGCTTCTTAACAAAGGGCGTGTTGGGCCCCAGTGCATCTTGCTTCCAGCTCTTTGGGAAGCTAAGAAACAACTCGCTCTGCACAGTGCTCTTACAGCCTACCGGGACCATCTCTGACAAAGGCCTGTGAAACGCAGTTTCTTTGCAGGCGTGATCTGGCTGAAGTAGAACTTCTGCCCTATGTGTGCCGCATTGCCCTAGAGCTGAAAGCCACAACATGAAGGCTTCTTAACAAAGGGCATGTTGGGCCCCAGTGCATCTTGCTTCCAGCTCTTTGGGAAGCTAAGAAACAACTCGCTCTGCACAGTGCTCTTACAGCCTACCGGGAACATCTCTAACAAAGGCCTGTGAAACGCAGTTTCTTTGCAGGCCTGATCTGGCTGAAGTAGAACTTCTGCTCTGGGTGTGCCACATTGCCCTAGAGCTGAAAGCTACAATGTGCTGTCTCCTTTCCAAAGGGCGAGTTGGGCCCCAGAGCATCTTGCTTCCAGCTCTTTGGGAAGCTAAGAAGCAACTCGCTCTGCACAGTGCTCTTACAGCCTACCGGGAACATCTCTTACAAAGTCCTGTGAAACGCAGTTTCTTTGCAGACCTGATCTGGATGAAGCAGAACTTCTGCCCTGGGTGTGCCACATTGCCCTAGAGCTGTAAGCTACAACGTGCTGTCTTCTTTCCAAAGGGCGAGTTGGGCCCCAGAGCATCTTGCTTCCAGCTCTTTGGGAAGCTAAGAAGCAACTCGCTCTGCACAGTGCTCTTACAGCCTACCGGGAACATCTCTTACAAAGGCCTGTGAAACGCAGTTTCTTTGCAGGCCTGATCTGGCTGAAGTAGAACTTCTGCTCTGGGTGTGCCACATTGCCCTAGAGCTGAAAGGCACAACGTGCAGGCTTCTTAACAAAGGGCGAGTTGGGCCCCAGAGCATCTTGCTTCCAGCTCTTGGGAAGCTAAGAAACAACTCGCTCTGCACAGTGCTCTTACAGCCTACCGGGAACATCTCTTACAAAGGCCTGTGAAACGCAGTTTCTTGCAGGCCTGATCTGGCTGAAGTAGAACTTCTGCCCTGGGTGTGCCACATTGCCCTAGAGCTGAAAGGCACAACGTGCAGGCTTCTTAACAAAGGGCGAGTTGGGCCCCAGAGCATCTTGCTTCCAGCTCTTTGGGAAGCTAAGAAACAACTCGCTCTGCACAGTGCTCTTACAGCCTACCGGGAACATCTCTTACAAAGGCCTGTGAAACGCAGTTTCTTTGCAGGCCTGATCTGGCTGAAGTAGAACTTCTGCCCTGGGTGTGCCACATTGCCCTAGAGCTGAAAGGCACAACGTGCAGGCTTCTTAACAAAGGGCGAGTTGGGCGCCAGAGCATCTTGCTTCCAGCTCTTTGGGAAGCTAAGAAACAACTCGCTCTGCACAGTGCTCTTACAGCCTACCGGGAACATCTCTTACAAAGGCCTGTGAAACGCAGTTTCTTTGCAGGCCTGATCTGGATGAAGTAGAACTTCTGCTCTGGGTGTGCCACATTGCCCTAGAGCTGAAAGGCACAACGTGCAGGCTTCTTAACAAAGGGCGAGTTGGGCCCCAGAGCATCTTGCTTCCAGCTCTTTGGGAAGCTAAGAAACAACTCGCTCTGCACAGTGCTCTTACAGCCTACCGGGAACATCTCTTACAAAGGCCTGTGAAACGCAGTTTCTTTGCAGGCCTGATCTGGCTGAAGTAGAACTTCTGCTCTGGGTGTGCCACATTGCCCTAGAGCTGAAAGGCACAACGTGCAGGCTTCTTAACAAAGGGCGAGTTGGGCCCCGAGCATCTTGCTTCCAGCTCTTAGGGAAGCTAAGAAGCAGCTCGCTCTGCACAGTGCTCTTACAGCCTACCGGGAACATCTCTTACAAAGGCCTGTGAAACGCAGTTTCTTTGCAGGCCTGATCTGGCTGAAGTAGAACTTCTGCCCTGGGTGTG
>NW_027228378.1:26200-66364 GCF_037783145.1 Equus przewalskii
TCGCTCTGCACAGTGCTCTTACAGCCTACCGGGAACATCTCTTCCAAAGGCCTGTGAAACGCAGTTTCTTTGCAGGCCTGATCTGGCTGAAGTAGGACTTCTGCTCTGGGTGTGCTACTTTGCCCTAGAGCTGAAAGGCACAACGTGCAGGCTTCTTTCCAAAGGGCGAGTTGGGCCCCACAGCATCTTGCTTCCAGCTCTTTGGGAAGCTAAGAAACAACTCGCTCTGCACAGTGCTCTTACAGCCTACCGGGAACATCTCTTCCAAAGGCCTGTGAAACGCAGTTTCTTTGCAGGCCTGATCTGGCTGAAGTAGGACTTCTGCTCTGGGTGTGCTACTTTGCCCTAGAGCTGAAAGGCACAACGTGCAGGCTTCTTTCCAAAGGGCGAGTTGGGCCCCACAGCATCTTGCTTCCAGCTCTTTGGGAAGCTAAGAAACAACTCGCTCTGCACAGTGCTCTTACAGCCTACCGGGAACATCTCTTCCAAAGGCCTGTGAAACGCAGTTTCTTTGCAGGCCTGATCTGGCTGAAGTAGGACTTCTGCTCTGGGTGTGCTACTTTGCCCTAGAGCTGAAAGGCACAACGTGCAGGCTTCTTTCCAAAGGGCGAGTTGGGCCCCACAGCATCTTGCTTCCAGCTCTTTGGGAAGCTAAGAAACAACTCGCTCTGCACAGTGCTCTTACAGCCTACCGGGAACATCTCTTCCAAAGGCCTGTGAAACGCAGTTTCTTTGCAGGCCTGATCTGGCTGAAGTAGGACTTCTGCTCTGGGTGTGCTACTTTGCCCTAGAGCTGAAAGGCACAACGTGCAGGCTTCTTTCCAAAGGGCGAGTTGGGCCCCACAGCATCTTGCTTCCAGCTCTTTGGGAAGCTAAGAAACAACTCGCTCTGCACAGTGCTCTTACAGCCTAGCGGGAACATCTCTTCCAAAGGCCTGTGAAACGCAGTTTCTTTGCAGGCCTGATCTGGCTGAAGTAGGACTTCTGCTCTGGGTGTGCTACTTTGCCCTAGAGCTGAAAGGCACAACGTGCAGGCTTCTTTCCAAAGGGCGAGTTGGGCCCCACAGCATCTTGCTTCCAGCTCTTTGGGAAGCTAAGAAACAACTCGCTCTGCACAGTGCTCTTACAGCCTACCGGGAACATCTCTTCCAAAGGCCTGTGAAACGCAGTTTCTTTGCAGGCCTGATCTGGCTGAAGTAGGACTTCTGCTCTGGGTGTGCTACTTTGCCCTAGAGCTGAAAGGCACAACGTGCAGGCTTCTTTCCAAAGGGCGAGTTGGGCCCCACAGCATCTTGCTTCCAGCTCTTTGGGAAGCTAAGAAACAACTCGCTCTGCACAGTGCTCTTACAGCCTACCGGGAACATCTCTTCCAAAGGCCTGTGAAACGCAGTTTCTTTGCAGGCCTGATCTGGCTGAAGTAGGACTTCTGCTCTGGGTGTGCTACTTTGCCCTAGAGCTGAAAGGCACAACGTGCAGGCTTCTTTCCAAAGGGCGAGTTGGGCCCCACAGCATCTTGCTTCCAGCTCTTTGGGAAGCTAAGAAACAACTCGCTCTGCACAGTGCTCTTACAGCCTACCGGGAACATCTCTTCCAAAGGCCTGTGAAACGCAGTTTCTTTGCAGGCCTGATCTGGCTGAAGTAGGACTTCTGCTCTGGGTGTGCTACTTTGCCCTAGAGCTGAAAGGCACAACGTGCAGGCTTCTTTCCAAAGGGCGAGTTGGGCCCCACAGCATCTTGCTTCCAGCTCTTTGGGAAGCTAAGAAACAACTCGCTCTGCACAGTGCTCTTACAGCCTACCGGGAACATCTCTTCCAAAGGCCTGTGAAACGCAGTTTCTTTGCAGGCCTGATCTGGCTGAAGTAGGACTTCTGCTCTGGGTGTGCTACTTTGCCCTAGAGCTGAAAGGCACAACGTGCAGGCTTCTTTCCAAAGGGCGAGTTGGGCCCCACAGCATCTTGCTTCCAGCTCTTTGGGAAGCTAAGAAACAACTCGCTCTGCACAGTGCTCTTACAGCCTACCGGGAACATCTCTTCCAAAGGCCTGTGAAACGCAGTTTCTTTGCAGGCCTGATCTGGCTGAAGTAGGACTTCTGCTCTGGGTGTGCTACTTTGCCCTAGAGCTGAAAGGCACAACGTGCAGGCTTCTTTCCAAAGGGCGAGTTGGGCCCCACAGCATCTTGCTTCCAGCTCTTTGGGAAGCTAAGAAACAACTCGCTCTGCACAGTGCTCTTACAGCCTACCGGGAACATCTCTTCCAAAGGCCTGTGAAACGCAGTTTCTTTGCAGGCCTGATCTGGCTGAAGTAGGACTTCTGCTCTGGGTGTGCTACTTTGCCCTAGAGCTGAAAGGCACAACGTGCAGGCTTCTTTCCAAAGGGCGAGTTGGGCCCCACAGCATCTTGCTTCCAGCTCTTTGGGAAGCTAAGAAACAACTCGCTCTGCACAGTGCTCTTACAGCCTAGTGGGAACATCTCTTCCAAAGGCCTGTGAAACGCAGTTTCTTTGCAGGCCTGATCTGGCTGAAGTAGGACTTCTGCTCTGGGTGTGCTACTTTGCCCTAGAGCTGAAAGGCACAACGTGCAGGCTTCTTTCCAAAGGGCGAGTTGGGCCCCACAGCATCTTGCTTCCAGCTCTTTGGGAAGCTAAGAAACAACTCGCTCTGCACAGTGCTCTTACAGCCTACCGGGAACATCTCTTCCAAAGGCCTGTGAAACGCAGTTTCTTTGCAGGCCTGATCTGGCTGAAGTAGGACTTCTGCTCTGGGTGTGCTACTTTGCCCTAGAGCTGAAAGGCACAACGTGCAGGCTTCTTTCCAAAGGGCGAGTTGGGCCCCACAGCATCTTGCTTCCAGCTCTTTGGGAAGCTAAGAAACAACTCGCTCTGCACAGTGCTCTTACAGCCTACCGGGAACATCTCTTCCAAAGGCCTGTGAAACGCAGTTTCTTTGCAGGCCTGATCTGGCTGAAGTAGGACTTCTGCTCTGGGTGTGCTACTTTGCCCTAGAGCTGAAAGGCACAACGTGCAGGCTTCTTTCCAAAGGGCGAGTTGGGCCCCACAGCATCTTGCTTCCAGCTCTTTGGGAAGCTAAGAAACAACTCGCTCTGCACAGTGCTCTTACAGCCTAGCGGGAACATCTCTTCCAAAGGCCTGTGAAACGCAGTTTCTTTGCAGGCCTGATCTGGCTGAAGTAGGACTTCTGCTCTGGGTGTGCTACTTTGCCCTAGAGCTGAAAGGCACAACGTGCAGGCTTCTTTCCAAAGGGCGAGTTGGGCCCCACAGCATCTTGCTTCCAGCTCTTTGGGAAGCTAAGAAACAACTCGCTCTGCACAGTGCTCTTACAGCCTACCGGGAACATCTCTTCCAAAGGCCTGTGAAACGCAGTTTCTTTGCAGGCCTGATCTGGCTGAAGTAGGACTTCTGCTCTGGGTGTGCTACTTTGCCCTAGAGCTGAAAGGCACAACGTGCAGGCTTCTTTCCAAAGGGCGAGTTGGGCCCCACAGCATCTTGCTTCCAGCTCTTTGGGAAGCTAAGAAACAACTCGCTCTGCACAGTGCTCTTACAGCCTAGCGGGAACATCTCTTCCAAAGGCCTGTGAAACGCAGTTTCTTTGCAGGCCTGATCTGGCTGAAGTAGGACTTCTGCTCTGGGTGTGCTACTTTGCCCTAGAGCTGAAAGGCACAACGTGCAGGCTTCTTTCCAAAGGGCGAGTTGGGCCCCACAGCATCTTGCTTCCAGCTCTTTGGGAAGCTAAGAAACAACTCGCTCTGCACAGTGCTCTTACAGCCTACCGGGAACATCTCTTCCAAAGGCCTGTGAAACGCAGTTTCTTTGCAGGCCTGATCTGGCTGAAGTAGGACTTCTGCTCTGGGTGTGCTACTTTGCCCTAGAGCTGAAAGGCACAACGTGCAGGCTTCTTTCCAAAGGGCGAGTTGGGCCCCACAGCATCTTGCTTCCAGCTCTTTGGGAAGCTAAGAAACAACTCGCTCTGCACAGTGCTCTTACAGCCTACCGGGAACATCTCTTCCAAAGGCCTGTGAAACGCAGTTTCTTTGCAGGCCTGATCTGGCTGAAGTAGGACTTCTGCTCTGGGTGTGCTACTTTGCCCTAGAGCTGAAAGGCACAACGTGCAGGCTTCTTTCCAAAGGGCGAGTTGGGCCCCACAGCATCTTGCTTCCAGCTCTTTGGGAAGCTAAGAAACAACTCGCTCTGCACAGTGCTCTTACAGCCTAGTGGGAACATCTCTTCCAAAGGCCTGTGAAACGCAGTTTCTTTGCAGGCCTGATCTGGCTGAAGTAGGACTTCTGCTCTGGGTGTGCTACTTTGCCCTAGAGCTGAAAGGCACAACGTGCAGGCTTCTTTCCAAAGGGCGAGTTGGGCCCCACAGCATCTTGCTTCCAGCTCTTTGGGAAGCTAAGAAACAACTCGCTCTGCACAGTGCTCTTACAGCCTACCGGGAACATCTCTTCCAAAGGCCTGTGAAACGCAGTTTCTTTGCAGGCCTGATCTGGCTGAAGTAGGACTTCTGCTCTGGGTGTGCTACTTTGCCCTAGAGCTGAAAGGCACAACGTGCAGGCTTCTTTCCAAAGGGCGAGTTGGGCCCCACAGCATCTTGCTTCCAGCTCTTTGGGAAGCTAAGAAACAACTCGCTCTGCACAGTGCTCTTACAGCCTAGCGGGAACATCTCTTCCAAAGGCCTGTGAAACGCAGTTTCTTTGCAGGCCTGATCTGGCTGAAGTAGGACTTCTGCTCTGGGTGTGCTACTTTGCCCTAGAGCTGAAAGGCACAACGTGCAGGCTTCTTTCCAAAGGGCGAGTTGGGCCCCACAGCATCTTGCTTCCAGCTCTTTGGGAAGCTAAGAAACAACTCGCTCTGCACAGTGCTCTTACAGCCTACCGGGAACATCTCTTCCAAAGGCCTGTGAAACGCAGTTTCTTTGCAGGCCTGATCTGGCTGAAGTAGGACTTCTGCTCTGGGTGTGCTACTTTGCCCTAGAGCTGAAAGGCACAACGTGCAGGCTTCTTTCCAAAGGGCGAGTTGGGCCCCACAGCATCTTGCTTCCAGCTCTTTGGGAAGCTAAGAAACAACTCGCTCTGCACAGTGCTCTTACAGCCTACCGGGAACATCTCTTCCAAAGGCCTGTGAAACGCAGTTTCTTTGCAGGCCTGATCTGGCTGAAGTAGGACTTCTGCTCTGGGTGTGCTACTTTGCCCTAGAGCTGAAAGGCACAACGTGCAGGCTTCTTTCCAAAGGGCGAGTTGGGCCCCACAGCATCTTGCTTCCAGCTCTTTGGGAAGCTAAGAAACAACTCGCTCTGCACAGTGCTCTTACAGCCTAGTGGGAACATCTCTTCCAAAGGCCTGTGAAACGCAGTTTCTTTGCAGGCCTGATCTGGCTGAAGTAGGACTTCTGCTCTGGGTGTGCTACTTTGCCCTAGAGCTGAAAGGCACAACGTGCAGGCTTCTTTCCAAAGGGCGAGTTGGGCCCCACAGCATCTTGCTTCCAGCTCTTTGGGAAGCTAAGAAACAACTCGCTCTGCACAGTGCTCTTACAGCCTACCGGGAACATCTCTTCCAAAGGCCTGTGAAACGCAGTTTCTTTGCAGGCCTGATCTGGCTGAAGTAGGACTTCTGCTCTGGGTGTGCTACTTTGCCCTAGAGCTGAAAGGCACAACGTGCAGGCTTCTTTCCAAAGGGCGAGTTGGGCCCCACAGCATCTTGCTTCCAGCTCTTTGGGAAGCTAAGAAACAACTCGCTCTGCACAGTGCTCTTACAGCCTAGTGGGAACATCTCTTCCAAAGGCCTGTGAAACGCAGTTTCTTTGCAGGCCTGATCTGGCTGAAGTAGGACTTCTGCTCTGGGTGTGCTACTTTGCCCTAGAGCTGAAAGGCACAACGTGCAGGCTTCTTTCCAAAGGGCGAGTTGGGCCCCACAGCATCTTGCTTCCAGCTCTTTGGGAAGCTAAGAAACAACTCGCTCTGCACAGTGCTCTTACAGCCTACCGGGAACATCTCTTCCAAAGGCCTGTGAAACGCAGTTTCTTTGCAGGCCTGATCTGGCTGAAGTAGGACTTCTGCTCTGGGTGTGCTACTTTGCCCTAGAGCTGAAAGGCACAACGTGCAGGCTTCTTTCCAAAGGGCGAGTTGGGCCCCACAGCATCTTGCTTCCAGCTCTTTGGGAAGCTAAGAAACAACTCGCTCTGCACAGTGCTCTTACAGCCTAGCGGGAACATCTCTTCCAAAGGCCTGTGAAACGCAGTTTCTTTGCAGGCCTGATCTGGCTGAAGTAGGACTTCTGCTCTGGGTGTGCTACTTTGCCCTAGAGCTGAAAGGCACAACGTGCAGGCTTCTTTCCAAAGGGCGAGTTGGGCCCCACAGCATCTTGCTTCCAGCTCTTTGGGAAGCTAAGAAACAACTCGCTCTGCACAGTGCTCTTACAGCCTACCGGGAACATCTCTTCCAAAGGCCTGTGAAACGCAGTTTCTTTGCAGGCCTGATCTGGCTGAAGTAGGACTTCTGCTCTGGGTGTGCTACTTTGCCCTAGAGCTGAAAGGCACAACGTGCAGGCTTCTTTCCAAAGGGCGAGTTGGGCCCCACAGCATCTTGCTTCCAGCTCTTTGGGAAGCTTAGAAACAACTCGCTCTGCACAGTGCTCTTACAGCCTACCGGGAACATCTCTTCCAAAGGCCTGTGAAACGCAGTTTCTTTGCAGGCCTGGTCTGGCTGATGTAGGACTTCTGCTCTGGGTGTGCTACTTTGCCCTAGAGCTGAAAGGCACAACGTGCAGGCTTCTTTAAAATGGGCGAGTTGGGCCCCACAGCATCTTGCTTCCAGCTCTTTTGGGAAGCTAAGAAACAACTCGCTCTGCACAGTGCTCCTACAGCCTATCAGGAACATCTCTTCCAAAGGCCTGTGAAACGCAGTTTCTTTGCAGGCCTGATCTGGCTGGAGTAGGACTTCTGCTCTGGGTGTGATACTTTGCCCTAGAGCTGAAAGGCACAACGTGCAGGCTTCTTTCCAAAGGGCGAGTTGGGCCCCACAGCATCTTGCTTCCAGCTCTTTGGGAAGCTAAGAAACAACTCGCTCTGCACAGTGCTCTTACAGCCTACCGGGAACATCTCTTCCAAAGGCCTGTGAAACGCAGTTTCTTTGCAGGCCTGATCTGGCTGAAGTAGGACTTCTGCTCTGGGTGTGCTACTTTGCCCTAGAGCTGAAAGGCACAACGTGCAGGCTTCTTTCCAAAGGGCGAGTTGGGCCCCACAGCATCTTGCTTCCAGCTCTTTGGGAAGCTAAGAAACAACTCGCTCTGCACAGTGCTCTTACAGCCTCCGGGGAGCATGTCTTCCAAAGGACTGTGAAACGCAGTTTCTTTGCAGGCCTGATCTGGCTGAAGTAGGACTTCTGCTCTGGGTGTGCTACTTTGCCCTAGAGCTGAAAGGCACAACCTGCGGGCTTCTTTCCAAATGGCGAGATGGGCCCCACAGCATCTTGCTTCCAGCTCTTTGGGAAGCTAAGAAACAACTCGCTCTGCACAGTGCTCTTACAGCCTACCGGGAACATCTCTTCCAAAGGCCTGTGAAACGCAGTTTCTTTGCAGGCCTGATCTGGCTGAAGTAGGACTTCTGCTCTGGGTTCGCTACTTTGCCCTAGAGCTGAAAGGCACAACGTGCAGGCTTCTTTCCAAATGGCGATTTGGGCCCCACAGCATCTTGCTTCCAGCTCTTTGGGAAGCTAAGAAACAACTCGCTCTGCACAGTGCTCTTACAGCCTACCGGGAACATCTCTTCCAAAGGCCTGTGAAACGCAGTTTCTTTGCAGGCCTGATCTGGCTGAAGTAGGACTTCTGCTCTGGGTGTGCTACTTTGCCCTAGAGCTGAAAGGCACAACGTGCAGGCTTCTTTCCAAAGGGCGAGTTGGGCCCCACAGCATCTTGCTTCCAGCTCTTTGGGAAGCTAAGAAACAACTCGCTCTGCACAGTGCTCTTACAGCCTACCGGGAACATCTCTTCCAAAGGCCTGTGAAACGCAGTTTCTTTGCAGGCCTGATCTGGCTGAAGTAGGACTTCTGCTCTGGGTGTGCTACTTTGCCCTAGAGCTGAAAGGCACAACGTGCAGGCTTCTTTCCAAAGGGCGAGTTGGGCCCCACAGCATCTTGCTTCCAGCTCTTTGGGAAGCTAAGAAACAACTCGCTCTGCACAGTGCTCTTACAGCCTACCGGGAACATCTCTTCCAAAGGCCTGTGAAACGCAGTTTCTTTGCAGGCCTGATCTGGCTGAAGTAGGACTTCTGCTCTGGGTGTGCTACTTTGCCCTAGAGCTGAAAGGCACAACGTGCAGGCTTCTTTCCAAAGGGCGAGTTGGGCCCCACAGCATCTTGCTTCCAGCTCTTTGGGAAGCTAAGAAACAACTCGCTCTGCACAGTGCTCTTACAGCCTACCGGGAACATCTCTTCCAAAGGCCTGTGAAACGCAGTTTCTTTGCAGGCCTGATCTGGCTGAAGTAGGACTTCTGCTCTGGGTGTGCTACTTTGCCCTAGAGCTGAAAGGCACAACGTGCAGGCTTCTTTCCAAAGGGCGAGTTGGGCCCCACAGCATCTTGCTTCCAGCTCTTTGGGAAGCTAAGAAACAACTCGCTCTGCACAGTGCTCTTACAGCCTACCGGGAACATCTCTTCCAAAGGCCTGTGAAACGCAGTTTCTTTGCAGGCCTGATCTGGCTGAAGTAGGACTTCTGCTCTGGGTGTGCTACTTTGCCCTAGAGCTGAAAGGCACAACGTGCAGGCTTCTTTCCAAAGGGCGAGTTGGGCCCCACAGCATCTTGCTTCCAGCTCTTTGGGAAGCTAAGAAACAACTCGCTCTGCACAGTGCTCTTACAGCCTACCGGGAACATCTCTTCCAAAGGCCTGTGAAACGCAGTTTCTTTGCAGGCCTGATCTGGCTGAAGTAGGACTTCTGCTCTGGGTGTGCTACTTTGCCCTAGAGCTGAAAGGCACAACGTGCAGGCTTCTTTCCAAAGGGCGAGTTGGGCCCCACAGCATCTTGCTTCCAGCTCTTTGGGAAGCTAAGAAACAACTCGCTCTGCACAGTGCTCTTACAGCCTACCGGGAACATCTCTTCCAAAGGCCTGTGAAACGCAGTTTCTTTGCAGGCCTGATCTGGCTGAAGTAGGACTTCTGCTCTGGGTGTGCTACTTTGCCCTAGAGCTGAAAGGCACAACGTGCAGGCTTCTTTCCAAAGGGCGAGTTGGGCCCCACAGCATCTTGCTTCCAGCTCTTTGGGAAGCTAAGAAACAACTCGCTCTGCACAGTGCTCTTACAGCCTACCGGGAACATCTCTTCCAAAGGCCTGTGAAACGCAGTTTCTTTGCAGGCCTGATCTGGCTGAAGTAGGACTTCTGCTCTGGGTGTGCTACTTTGCCCTAGAGCTGAAAGGCACAACGTGCAGGCTTCTTTCCAAAGGGCGAGTTGGGCCCCACAGCATCTTGCTTCCAGCTCTTTGGGAAGCTAAGAAACAACTCGCTCTGCACAGTGCTCTTACAGCCTAGCGGGAACATCTCTTCCAAAGGCCTGTGAAACGCAGTTTCTTTGCAGGCCTGATCTGGCTGAAGTAGGACTTCTGCTCTGGGTGTGCTACTTTGCCCTAGAGCTGAAAGGCACAACGTGCAGGCTTCTTTCCAAAGGGCGAGTTGGGCCCCACAGCATCTTGCTTCCAGCTCTTTGGGAAGCTAAGAAACAACTCGCTCTGCACAGTGCTCTTACAGCCTAGCGGGAACATCTCTTCCAAAGGCCTGTGAAACGCAGTTTCTTTGCAGGCCTGATCTGGCTGAAGTAGGACTTCTGCTCTGGGTGTGCTACTTTGCCCTAGAGCTGAAAGGCACAACGTGCAGGCTTCTTTCCAAAGGGCGAGTTGGGCCCCACAGCATCTTGCTTCCAGCTCTTTGGGAAGCTAAGAAACAACTCGCTCTGCACAGTGCTCTTACAGCCTACCGGGAACATCTCTTCCAAAGGCCTGTGAAACGCAGTTTCTTTGCAGGCCTGATCTGGCTGAAGTAGGACTTCTGCTCTGGGTGTGCTACTTTGCCCTAGAGCTGAAAGGCACAACGTGCAGGCTTCTTTCCAAAGGGCGAGTTGGGCCCCACAGCATCTTGCTTCCAGCTCTTTGGGAAGCTAAGAAACAACTCGCTCTGCACAGTGCTCTTACAGCCTACCGGGAACATCTCTTCCAAAGGCCTGTGAAACGCAGTTTCTTTGCAGGCCTGATCTGGCTGAAGTAGGACTTCTGCTCTGGGTGTGCTACTTTGCCCTAGAGCTGAAAGGCACAACGTGCAGGCTTCTTTCCAAAGGGCGAGTTGGGCCCCACAGCATCTTGCTTCCAGCTCTTTGGGAAGCTAAGAAACAACTCGCTCTGCACAGTGCTCTTACAGCCTACCGGGAACATCTCTTCCAAAGGCCTGTGAAACGCAGTTTCTTTGCAGGCCTGATCTGGCTGAAGTAGGACTTCTGCTCTGGGTGTGCTACTTTGCCCTAGAGCTGAAAGGCACAACGTGCAGGCTTCTTTCCAAAGGGCGAGTTGGGCCCCACAGCATCTTGCTTCCAGCTCTTTGGGAAGCTAAGAAACAACTCGCTCTGCACAGTGCTCTTACAGCCTACCGGGAACATCTCTTCCAAAGGCCTGTGAAACGCAGTTTCTTTGCAGGCCTGATCTGGCTGAAGTAGGACTTCTGCTCTGGGTGTGCTACTTTGCCCTAGAGCTGAAAGGCACAACGTGCAGGCTTCTTTCCAAAGGGCGAGTTGGGCCCCACAGCATCTTGCTTCCAGCTCTTTGGGAAGCTAAGAAACAACTCGCTCTGCACAGTGCTCTTACAGCCTACCGGGAACATCTCTTCCAAAGGCCTGTGAAACGCAGTTTCTTTGCAGGCCTGATCTGGCTGAAGTAGGACTTCTGCTCTGGGTGTGCTACTTTGCCCTAGAGCTGAAAGGCACAACGTGCAGGCTTCTTTCCAAAGGGCGAGTTGGGCCCCACAGCATCTTGCTTCCAGCTCTTTGGGAAGCTAAGAAACAACTCGCTCTGCACAGTGCTCTTACAGCCTACCGGGAACATCTCTTCCAAAGGCCTGTGAAACGCAGTTTCTTTGCAGGCCTGATCTGGCTGAAGTAGGACTTCTGCTCTGGGTGTGCTACTTTGCCCTAGAGCTGAAAGGCACAACGTGCAGGCTTCTTTCCAAAGGGCGAGTTGGGCCCCACAGCATCTTGCTTCCAGCTCTTTGGGAAGCTAAGAAACAACTCGCTCTGCACAGTGCTCTTACAGCCTAGTGGGAACATCTCTTCCAAAGGCCTGTGAAACGCAGTTTCTTTGCAGGCCTGATCTGGCTGAAGTAGGACTTCTGCTCTGGGTGTGCTACTTTGCCCTAGAGCTGAAAGGCACAACGTGCAGGCTTCTTTCCAAAGGGCGAGTTGGGCCCCACAGCATCTTGCTTCCAGCTCTTTGGGAAGCTAAGAAACAACTCGCTCTGCACAGTGCTCTTACAGCCTACCTGGGAACATCTCTTCCAAAGGCCTGTGAAACGCAGTTTCTTTGCAGGCCTGATCTGGCTGAAGTAGGACTTCTGCTCTGGGTGTGCTACTTTGCCCTAGAGCTGAAAGGCACAACGTGCAGGCTTCTTTCCAAAGGGCGAGTTGGGCCCCACAGCATCTTGCTTCCAGCTCTTTGGGAAGCTAAGAAACAACTCGCTCTGCACAGTGCTCTTACAGCCTACCGGGAACATCTCTTCCAAAGGCCTGTGAAACGCAGTTTCTTTGCAGGCCTGATCTGGCTGAAGTAGGACTTCTGCTCTGGGTGTGCTACTTTGCCCTAGAGCTGAAAGGCACAACGTGCAGGCTTCTTTAAAAGGGGCGAGTTGGGTCCCACAGCATCTTGCTTCCAGCTCTTTGGGAAGCTAAGAAACAACTCGCTCTGCACAGTGCTCTTACAGCCTAGTGGGAACATCTCTTCCAAAGGCCTGTGAAACGCAGTTTCTTTGCAGGCCTGATCTGGCTGAAGTAGGACTTCTGCTCTGGGTGTGATACTTTGCCCTAGAGCTGAAAGGCACAACGTGCAGGCTTCTTTCCAAAGGGCGAGTTGGGCCCCACAGCATCTTGCTTCCAGCTCTTTGGGAAGCTAAGAAACAACTCGCTCTGCACAGTGCTCTTACAGCCTAGTGGGAACATCTCTTCCAAAGGCCTGTGAAACGCAGTTTCTTTGCAGGCCTGATCTGGCTGAAGTAGGACTTCTGCTCTGGGTGTGATACTTTGCCCTAGAGCTGAAAGGCACAACGTGCAGGCTTCTTTCCAAAGGGCGAGTTGGGCCCCACAGCTTCTTGCTTCCAGCTCTTTGGGAAGCTAAGAAACAACTCGCTCTGCACAGTGCTCTTACAGCCTACCGGGAACATCTCTTCCAAAGGCCTGTGAAACGCAGTTTCTTTGCAGGCCTGATCTGGCTGAAGTAGGACTTCTGCTCTGGGTGTGCTACTTTGCCCTAGAGCTGAAAGGCACAACGTGCAGGCTTCTTTCCAAAGGGCGAGTTGGGCCCCACAGCATCTTGCTTCCAGCTCTTTGGGAAGCTAAGAAACAACTCGCTCTGCACAGTGCTCTTACAGCCTAGTGGGAACATCTCTTCCAAAGGCCTGTGAAACGCAGTTTCTTTGCAGGCCTGATCTGGCTGAAGTAGGACTTCTGCTCTGGGTGTGCTACTTTGCCCTAGAGCTGAAAGGCACAACGTGCAGGCTTCTTTCCAAAGGGCGAGTTGGGCCCCACAGCATCTTGCTTCCAGCTCTTTGGGAAGCTAAGAAACAACTCGCTCTGCACAGTGCTCTTACAGCCTACCGGGAACATCTCTTCCAAAGGCCTGTGAAACGCAGTTTCTTTGCAGGCCTGATCTGGCTGAAGTAGGACTTCTGCTCTGGGTGTGCTACTTTGCCCTAGAGCTGAAAGGCACAACGTGCAGGCTTCTTTCCAAAGGGCGAGTTGGGCCCCACAGCATCTTGCTTCCAGCTCTTTGGGAAGCTAAGAAACAACTCGCTCTGCACAGTGCTCTTACAGCCTACCGGGAACATCTCTTCCAAAGGCCTGTGAAACGCAGTTTCTTTGCAGGCCTGATCTGGCTGAAGTAGGACTTCTGCTCTGGGTGTGCTACTTTGCCCTAGAGCTGAAAGGCACAACGTGCAGGCTTCTTTCCAAAGGGCGAGTTGGGCCCCACAGCATCTTGCTTCCAGCTCTTTGGGAAGCTAAGAAACAACTCGCTCTGCACAGTGCTCTTACAGCCTAGTGGGAACATCTCTTCCAAAGGCCTGTGAAACGCAGTTTCTTTGCAGGCCTGATCTGGCTGAAGTAGGACTTCTGCTCTGGGTGTGCTACTTTGCCCTAGAGCTGAAAGGCACAACGTGCAGGCTTCTTTCCAAAGGGCGAGTTGGGCCCCACAGCATCTTGCTTCCAGCTCTTTGGGAAGCTAAGAAACAACTCGCTCTGCACAGTGCTCTTACAGCCTACCGGGAACATCTCTTCCAAAGGCCTGTGAAACGCAGTTTCTTTGCAGGCCTGATCTGGCTGAAGTAGGACTTCTGCTCTGGGTGTGCTACTTTGCCCTAGAGCTGAAAGGCACAACGTGCAGGCTTCTTTCCAAAGGGCGAGTTGGGCCCCACAGCATCTTGCTTCCAGCTCTTTGGGAAGCTAAGAAACAACTCGCTCTGCACAGTGCTCTTACAGCCTAGTGGGAACATCTCTTCCAAAGGCCTGTGAAACGCAGTTTCTTTGCAGGCCTGATCTGGCTGAAGTAGGACTTCTGCTCTGGGTGTGCTACTTTGCCCTAGAGCTGAAAGGCACAACGTGCAGGCTTCTTTCCAAAGGGCGAGTTGGGCCCCACAGCATCTTGCTTCCAGCTCTTTGGGAAGCTAAGAAACAACTCGCTCTGCACAGTGCTCTTACAGCCTACCGGGAACATCTCTTCCAAAGGCCTGTGAAACGCAGTTTCTTTGCAGGCCTGATCTGGCTGAAGTAGGACTTCTGCTCTGGGTGTGCTACTTTGCCCTAGAGCTGAAAGGCACAACGTGCAGGCTTCTTTCCAAAGGGCGAGTTGGGCCCCACAGCATCTTGCTTCCAGCTCTTTGGGAAGCTAAGAAACAACTCGCTCTGCACAGTGCTCTTACAGCCTACCGGGAACATCTCTTCCAAAGGCCTGTGAAACGCAGTTTCTTTGCAGGCCTGATCTGGCTGAAGTAGGACTTCTGCTCTGGGTGTGCTACTTTGCCCTAGAGCTGAAAGGCACAACGTGCAGGCTTCTTTCCAAAGGGCGAGTTGGGCCCCACAGCATCTTGCTTCCAGCTCTTTGGGAAGCTAAGAAACAACTCGCTCTGCACAGTGCTCTTACAGCCTACCGGGAACATCTCTTCCAAAGGCCAGTGAAACGCAGTTTCTTTGCAGGCCTGATCTGGCTGAAGTAGGACTTCTGCTCTGGGTGTGCTACTTTGCCCTAGAGCTGAAAGGCACAACGTGCAGGCTTCTTTCCAAAGGGCGAGTTGGGCCCCACAGCATCTTGCTTCCAGCTCTTTGGGAAGCTAAGAAACAACTCGCTCTGCACAGTGCTCTTACAGCCTAGCGGGAACATCTCTTCCAAAGGCCTGTGAAACGCAGTTTCTTTGCAGGCCTGATCTGGCTGAAGTAGGACTTCTGCTCTGGGTGTGCTACTTTGCCCTAGAGCTGAAAGGCACAACGTGCAGGCTTCTTTCCAAAGGGCGAGTTGGGCCCCACAGCATCTTGCTTCCAGCTCTTTGGGAAGCTAAGAAACAACTCGCTCTGCACAGTGCTCTTACAGCCTACCGGGAACATCTCTTCCAAAGGCCTGTGAAAGGCAGTTTCTTTGCAGGCCTGATCTGGCTGAAGTAGGACTTCTGCTCTGGGTGTGCTACTTTGCCCTAGAGCTGAAAGGCACAACGTGCAGGCTTCTTTCCAAAGGGCGATTTGGGCCCCACAGCATCTTGCTTCCAGCTCTTTGGGAAGCTAAGAAACAACTCGCTCTGCACAGTGCTCTTACAGCCTACCGGGAACATCTCTTCCAAAGGCCAGTGAAAGGCAGTTTCTTTGCAGGCCTGATCTGGCTGAAGTAGGACTTCTGCTCTGGGTGTGCTACTTTGCCCTTGAGCTGAAAGGCACAACGTGCAGGCTTCTTTCCAAAGGGCGAGTTGGGCCCCACAGCATCTTGCTTACAGCTCTTTGGGAAGCTAAGAAACAACTCGCTCTGCACAGTGCTCTTACAGCCTAGTGGGAACATCTCTTCCAAAGGCCTGTGAAACGCAGTTTCTTTGCAGGCCTGATCTGGCTGAAGTAGGACTTCTGCTCTGGGTGTGCTAATTTGCCCTAGAGCTGAAAGGCACAACGTGCAGGCTTCTTTCCAAAGGGCGAGTTGGGCCCCACAGCATCTTGCTTCCAGCTCTTTGGGAAGCTAAGAAACAACTCGCTCTGCACAGTGCTCTTACAGCCTACCAGGAACATCTCTTCCAAAGGCCTGTGAAACGCAGTTTCTTTGCAGGCCTGATCTGGCTGAAGTAGGACTTCTGCTCTGGGTGTGCTACTTTGCCCTAGAGCTGAAAGGCACAACGTGCAGGCTTCTTTCCAAAGGGCGAGTTGGGCCCCAGAGCATCTTGCTTCCAGCTCTTTGGGAAGCTAAGAAACAACTCGCTCTGCACAGTGCTCTTACAGCCTACCGGGAACATCTCTTCCAAAGGCCTGTGAAACGCAGTTTCTTTGCAGGCCTTATCTGGCTGAAGTAGGACTTCTGCTCTGGGTGTGCTACTTTGCCCTAGAGCTGAAAGGCACAACGTGCAGGCTTCTTTCCAAAGGGCGAGTTGGGCCCCACAGAATCTTGCTTCCAGCTCTTTGGGAAGCTAAGAAACAACTCGCTCTGCACAGTGCTCTTACAGCCTACCGGGAACATCTCTTCCAAAGGCCTGTGAAACGCAGTTTCTTTGCAGGCCTGATCTGGCTGAAGTAGGACTTCTGCTCTGGGTGTGCTGCTTTGCCCTAGAGCTGAAAGGCACAACGTGCAGGCTTCTTTCCAAAGGGCGAGTTGGGCCCCACAGCATCTTGCTTCCAGCTCTTTGGGAAGCTAAGAAACAACTCGCTCTGCACAGTGCTCTTACAGCCTACCGGGAACATCTCTTCCAAAGGCCTGTGAAACGCAGTTTCTTTGCAGGCCTGATCTGGCTGAAGTAGGACTTCTGCTCTGGGTGTGCTTCTTTGCCCTAGAGCTGAAAGGCACAACGTGCAGGCTTCTTTCCAAAGGGCGAGTTGGGCCCCACAGCATCTTGCTTCCAGCTCTTTGGGAAGCTAAGAAACAACTCGCTCTGCACAGTGCTCTTACAGCCTAGTGGGAACATCTCTTCCAAAGGCCTGTGAAACGCAGTTTCTTTGCAGGCCTGATCTGGCTGAAGTAGGACTTCTGCTCTGGGTGTGCTACTTTGCCCTAGAGCTGAAAGGCACAACGTGCAGGCTTCTTTCCAAAGGGCGAGTTGGGCCCCACAGCATCTTGCTTCCAGCTCTTTGGGAAGCTAAGAAACAACTCGCTCTGCACAGTGCTCTTACAGCCTACCGGGAACATCTCTTCCAAAGGCCTGTGAAACGCAGTTTCTTTGCAGGCCTGATCTGGCTGAAGTAGGACTTCTGCTCTGGGTGTGCTACTTTGCCCTAGAGCTGAAAGGCACAACGTGCAGGCTTCTTTCCAAAGGGCGAGTTGGGCCCCACAGCATCTTGCTTCCAGCTCTTTGGGAAGCTAAGAAACAACTCGCTCTGCACAGTGCTCTTACAGCCTACCGGGAACATCTCTTCCAAAGGCCTGTGAAACGCAGTTTCTTTGCAGGCCTGATCTGGCTGAAGTAGGACTTCTGCTCTGGGTGTGCTACTTTGCCCTAGAGCTGAAAGGCACAACGTGCAGGCTTCTTTCCAAAGGGCGAGTTGGGCCCCACAGCATCTTGCTTCCAGCTCTTTGGGAAGCTAAGAAACAACTCGCTCTGCACAGTGCTCTTACAGCCTACCGGGAACATCTCTTCCAAAGGCCTGTGAAACGCAGTTTCTTTGCAGGCCTGATCTGGCTGAAGTAGGACTTCTGCTCTGGGTGTGCTACTTTGCCCTAGAGCTGAAAGGCACAACGTGCAGGCTTCTTTCCAAAGGGCGAGTTGGGCCCCACAGCATCTTGCTTCCAGCTCTTTGGGAAGCTAAGAAACAACTCGCTCTGCACAGTGCTCTTACAGCCTACCGGGAACATCTCTTCCAAAGGCCTGTGAAACGCAGTTTCTTTGCAGGCCTGATCTGGCTGAAGTAGGACTTCTGCTCTGGGTGTGCTACTTTGCCCTAGAGCTGAAAGGCACAACGTGCAGGCTTCTTTCCAAAGGGCGAGTTGGGCCCCACAGCATCTTGCTTCCAGCTCTTTGGGAAGCTAAGAAACAACTCGCTCTGCACAGTGCTCTTACAGCCTAGTGGGAACATCTCTTCCAAAGGCCTGTGAAACGCAGTTTCTTTGCAGGCCTGATCTGGCTGAAGTAGGACTTCTGCTCTGGGTGTGCTACTTTGCCCTAGAGCTGAAAGGCACAACGTGCAGGCTTCTTTCCAAAGGGCGAGTTGGGCCCCACAGCATCTTGCTTCCAGCTCTTTGGGAAGCTAAGAAACAACTCGCTCTGCACAGTGCTCTTACAGCCTCGTGGGAACATCTCTTCCAAAGGCCTGTGAAACGCAGTTTCTTTGCAGGCCTGATCTGGCTGAAGTAGGACTTCTGCTCTGGGTGTGCTACTTTGCCCTAGAGCTGAAAGGCACAACGTGCAGGCTTCTTTCCAAAGGGCGAGTTGGGCCCCACAGCATCTTGCTTCCAGCTCTTTGGGAAGCTAAGAAACAACTCGCTCTGCACAGTGCTCTTACAGCCTAGTGGGAACATCTCTTCCAAAGGCCTGTGAAACGCAGTTTCTTTGCAGGCCTGATCTGGCTGAAGTAGGACTTCTGCTCTGGGTGTGCTACTTTGCCCTAGAGCTGAAAGGCACAACGTGCAGGCTTCTTTCCAAAGGGCGAGTTGGGCCCCACAGCATCTTGCTTCCAGCTCTTTGGGAAGCTAAGAAACAACTCGCTCTGCACAGTGCTCTTACAGCCTAGTGGGAACATCTCTTCCAAAGGCCTGTGAAACGCAGTTTCTTTGCAGGCCTGATCTGGCTGAAGTAGGACTTCTGCTCTGGGTGTGCTACTTTGCCCTAGAGCTGAAAGGCACAACGTGCAGGCTTCTTTCCAAAGGGCGAGTTGGGCCCCACAGCATCTTGCTTCCAGCTCTTTGGGAAGCTAAGAAACAACTCGCTCTGCACAGTGCTCTTACAGCCTACCGGGAACATCTCTTCCAAAGGCCTGTGAAACGCAGTTTCTTTGCAGGCCTGATCTGGCTGAAGTAGGACTTCTGCTCTGGGTGTGCTACTTTGCCCTAGAGCTGAAAGGCACAACGTGCAGGCTTCTTTCCAAAGGGCGAGTTGGGCCCCACAGCATCTTGCTTCCAGCTCTTTGGGAAGCTAAGAAACAACTCGCTCTGCACAGTGCTCTTACAGCCTACCGGGAACATCTCTTCCAAAGGCCTGTGAAACGCAGTTTCTTTGCAGGCCTGATCTGGCTGAAGTAGGACTTCTGCTCTGGGTGTGCTACTTTGCCCTAGAGCTGAAAGGCACAACGTGCAGGCTTCTTTCCAAAGGGCGAGTTGGGCCCCACAGCATCTTGCTTCCAGCTCTTTGGGAAGCTAAGAAACAACTCGCTCTGCACAGTGCTCTTACAGCCTACCGGGAACATCTCTTCCAAAGGCCTGTGAAACGCAGTTTCTTTGCAGGCCTGATCTGGCTGAAGTAGGACTTCTGCTCTGGGTGTGCTACTTTGCCCTAGAGCTGAAAGGCACAACGTGCAGGCTTCTTTCCAAAGGGCGAGTTGGGCCCCACAGCATCTTGCTTCCAGCTCTTTGGGAAGCTAAGAAACAACTCGCTCTGCACAGTGCTCTTACAGCCTACTGGGAACATCTCTTCCAAAGGCCTGTGAAACGCAGTTTCTTTGCAGGCCTGATCTGGCTGAAGTAGGACTTCTGCTCTGGGTGTGCTACTTTGCCCTAGAGCTGAAAGGCACAACGTGCAGGCTTCTTTCCAAAGGGCGAGTTGGGCCCCACAGCATCTTGCTTCCAGCTCTTTGGGAAGCTAAGAAACAACTCGCTCTGCACAGTGCTCTTACAGCCTACCGGGAACATCTCTTCCAAAGGCCTGTGAAACGCAGTTTCTTTGCAGGCCTGATCTGGCTGAAGTAGGACTTCTGCTCTGGGTGTGCTACTTTGCCCTAGAGCTGAAAGGCACAACGTGCAGGCTTCTTTCCAAAGGGCGAGTTGGGCCCCACAGCATCTTGCTTCCAGCTCTTTGGGAAGCTAAGAAACAACTCGCTCTGCACAGTGCTCTTACAGCCTAGTGGGAACATCTCTTCCAAAGGCCTGTGAAACGCAGTTTCTTTGCAGGCCTGATCTGGCTGAAGTAGGACTTCTGCTCTGGGTGTGCTACTTTGCCCTAGAGCTGAAAGGCACAACGTGCAGGCTTCTTTCCAAAGGGCGAGTTGGGCCCCACAGCATCTTGCTTCCAGCTCTTTGGGAAGCTAAGAAACAACTCGCTCTGCACAGTGCTCTTACAGCCTACCGGGAACATCTCTTCCAAAGGCCTGTGAAACGCAGTTTCTTTGCAGGCCTGATCTGGCTGAAGTAGGACTTCTGCTCTGGGTGTGCTACTTTGCCCTAGAGCTGAAAGGCACAACGTGCAGGCTTCTTTCCAAAGGGCGAGTTGGGCCCCACAGCATCTTGCTTCCAGCTCTTTGGGAAGCTAAGAAACAACTCGCTCTGCACAGTGCTCTTACAGCCTAGTGGGAACATCTCTTCCAAAGGCCTGTGAAACGCAGTTTCTTTGCAGGCCTGATCTGGCTGAAGTAGGACTTCTGCTCTGGGTGTGCTACTTTGCCCTAGAGCTGAAAGGCACAACGTGCAGGCTTCTTTCCAAAGGGCGAGTTGGGCCCCACAGCATCTTGCTTCCAGCTCTTTGGGAAGCTAAGAAACAACTCGCTCTGCACAGTGCTCTTACAGCCTACCGGGAACATCTCTTCCAAAGGCCTGTGAAACGCAGTTTCTTTGCAGGCCTGATCTGGCTGAAGTAGGACTTCTGCTCTGGGTGTGCTACTTTGCCCTAGAGCTGAAAGGCACAACGTGCAGGCTTCTTTCCAAAGGGCGAGTTGGGCCCCACAGCATCTTGCTTCCAGCTCTTTGGGAAGCTAAGAAACAACTCGCTCTGCACAGTGCTCTTACAGCCTACCGGGAACATCTCTTCCAAAGGCCTGTGAAACGCAGTTTCTTTGCAGGCCTGATCTGGCTGAAGTAGGACTTCTGCTCTGGGTGTGCTACTTTGCCCTAGAGCTGAAAGGCACAACGTGCAGGCTTCTTTCCAAAGGGCGAGTTGGGCCCCACAGCATCTTGCTTCCAGCTCTTTGGGAAGCTAAGAAACAACTCGCTCTGCACAGTGCTCTTACAGCCTACCGGGAACATCTCTTCCAAAGGCCTGTGAAACGCAGTTTCTTTGCAGGCCTGATCTGGCTGAAGTAGGACTTCTGCTCTGGGTGTGCTACTTTGCCCTAGAGCTGAAAGGCACAACGTGCAGGCTTCTTTCCAAAGGGCGAGTTGGGCCCCACAGCATCTTGCTTCCAGCTCTTTGGGAAGCTAAGAAACAACTCGCTCTGCACAGTGCTCTTACAGCCTACCGGGAACATCTCTTCCAAAGGCCTGTGAAACGCAGTTTCTTTGCAGGCCTGATCTGGCTGAAGTAGGACTTCTGCTCTGGGTGTGCTACTTTGCCCTAGAGCTGAAAGGCACAACGTGCAGGCTTCTTTCCAAAGGGCGAGTTGGGCCCCACAGCATCTTGCTTCCAGCTCTTTGGGAAGCTAAGAAACAACTCGCTCTGCACAGTGCTCTTACAGCCTACCGGGAACATCTCTTCCAAAGGCCTGTGAAACGCAGTTTCTTTGCAGGCCTGATCTGGCTGAAGTAGGACTTCTGCTCTGGGTGTGCTACTTTGCCCTAGAGCTGAAAGGCACAACGTGCAGGCTTCTTTCCAAAGGGCGAGTTGGGCCCCACAGCATCTTGCTTCCAGCTCTTTGGGAAGCTAAGAAACAACTCGCTCTGCACAGTGCTCTTACAGCCTACCTGGGAACATCTCTTCCAAAGGCCTGTGAAACGCAGTTTCTTTGCAGGCCTGATCTGGCTGAAGTAGGACTTCTGCTCTGGGTGTGCTACTTTGCCCTAGAGCTGAAAGGCACAACGTGCAGGCTTCTTTCCAAAGGGCGAGTTGGGCCCCACAGCATCTTGCTTCCAGCTCTTTGGGAAGCTAAGAAACAACTCGCTCTGCACAGTGCTCTTACAGCCTACCGGGAACATCTCTTCCAAAGGCCTGTGAAACGCAGTTTCTTTGCAGGCCTGATCTGGCTGAAGTAGGACTTCTGCTCTGGGTGTGCTACTTTGCCCTAGAGCTGAAAGGCACAACGTGCAGGCTTCTTTCCAAAGGGCGAGTTGGGCCCCACAGCATCTTGCTTCCAGCTCTTTGGGAAGCTAAGAAACAACTCGCTCTGCACAGTGCTCTTACAGCCTAGTGGGAACATCTCTTCCAAAGGCCTGTGAAACGCAGTTTCTTTGCAGGCCTGATCTGGCTGAAGTAGGACTTCTGCTCTGGGTGTGCTACTTTGCCCTAGAGCTGAAAGGCACAACGTGCAGGCTTCTTTCCAAAGGGCGAGTTGGGCCCCACAGCATCTTGCTTCCAGCTCTTTGGGAAGCTAAGAAACAACTCGCTCTGCACAGTGCTCTTACAGCCTACCGGGAACATCTCTTCCAAAGGCCTGTGAAACGCAGTTTCTTTGCAGGCCTGATCTGGCTGAAGTAGGACTTCTGCTCTGGGTGTGCTACTTTGCCCTAGAGCTGAAAGGCACAACGTGCAGGCTTCTTTCCAAAGGGCGAGTTGGGCCCCACAGCATCTTGCTTCCAGCTCTTTGGGAAGCTAAGAAACAACTCGCTCTGCACAGTGCTCTTACAGCCTAGTGGGAACATCTCTTCCAAAGGCCTGTGAAACGCAGTTTCTTTGCAGGCCTGATCTGGCTGAAGTAGGACTTCTGCTCTGGGTGTGCTACTTTGCCCTAGAGCTGAAAGGCACAACGTGCAGGCTTCTTTCCAAAGGGCGAGTTGGGCCCCACAGCATCTTGCTTCCAGCTCTTTGGGAAGCTAAGAAACAACTCGCTCTGCACAGTGCTCTTACAGCCTACCGGGAACATCTCTTCCAAAGGCCTGTGAAACGCAGTTTCTTTGCAGGCCTGATCTGGCTGAAGTAGGACTTCTGCTCTGGGTGTGCTACTTTGCCCTAGAGCTGAAAGGCACAACGTGCAGGCTTCTTTCCAAAGGGCGAGTTGGGCCCCACAGCATCTTGCTTCCAGCTCTTTGGGAAGCTAAGAAACAACTCGCTCTGCACAGTGCTCTTACAGCCTACCGGGAACATCTCTTCCAAAGGCCTGTGAAACGCAGTTTCTTTGCAGGCCTGATCTGGCTGAAGTAGGACTTCTGCTCTGGGTGTGCTACTTTGCCCTAGAGCTGAAAGGCACAACGTGCAGGCTTCTTTCCAAAGGGCGAGTTGGGCCCCACAGCATCTTGCTTCCAGCTCTTTGGGAAGCTAAGAAACAACTCGCTCTGCACAGTGCTCTTACAGCCTACCTGGGAACATCTCTTCCAAAGGCCTGTGAAACGCAGTTTCTTTGCAGGCCTGATCTGGCTGAAGTAGGACTTCTGCTCTGGGTGTGCTACTTTGCCCTAGAGCTGAAAGGCACAACGTGCAGGCTTCTTTCCAAAGGGCGAGTTGGGCCCCACAGCATCTTGCTTCCAGCTCTTTGGGAAGCTAAGAAACAACTCGCTCTGCACAGTGCTCTTACAGCCTACCGGGAACATCTCTTCCAAAGGCCTGTGAAACGCAGTTTCTTTGCAGGCCTGATCTGGCTGAAGTAGGACTTCTGCTCTGGGTGTGCTACTTTGCCCTAGAGCTGAAAGGCACAACGTGCAGGCTTCTTTCCAAAGGGCGAGTTGGGCCCCACAGCATCTTGCTTCCAGCTCTTTGGGAAGCTAAGAAACAACTCGCTCTGCACAGTGCTCTTACAGCCTAGTGGGAACATCTCTTCCAAAGGCCTGTGAAACGCAGTTTCTTTGCAGGCCTGATCTGGCTGAAGTAGGACTTCTGCTCTGGGTGTGCTACTTTGCCCTAGAGCTGAAAGGCACAACGTGCAGGCTTCTTTCCAAAGGGCGAGTTGGGCCCCACAGCATCTTGCTTCCAGCTCTTTGGGAAGCTAAGAAACAACTCGCTCTGCACAGTGCTCTTACAGCCTACCGGGAACATCTCTTCCAAAGGCCTGTGAAACGCAGTTTCTTTGCAGGCCTGATCTGGCTGAAGTAGGACTTCTGCTCTGGGTGTGCTACTTTGCCCTAGAGCTGAAAGGCACAACGTGCAGGCTTCTTTCCAAAGGGCGAGTTGGGCCCCACAGCATCTTGCTTCCAGCTCTTTGGGAAGCTAAGAAACAACTCGCTCTGCACAGTGCTCTTACAGCCTACCGGGAACATCTCTTCCAAAGGCCTGTGAAACGCAGTTTCTTTGCAGGCCTGATCTGGCTGAAGTAGGACTTCTGCTCTGGGTGTGCTACTTTGCCCTAGAGCTGAAAGGCACAACGTGCAGGCTTCTTTACAAAGGGCGAGTTGGGCCCCACAGCATCTTGCTTCCAGCTCTTTGGGAAGCTAAGAAACAACTCGCTCTGCACAGTGCTCTTACAGCCTAGTGGGAACATCTCTTCCAAAGGCCTGTGAAACGCAGTTTCTTTGCAGGCCTGATCTGGCTGAAGTAGGACTTCTGCTCTGGGTGTGCTACTTTGCCCTAGAGCTGAAAGGCACAACGTGCAGGCTTCTTTCCAAAGGGCGAGTTGGGCCCCACAGCATCTTGCTTCCAGCTCTTTGGGAAGCTAAGAAACAACTCGCTCTGCACAGTGCTCTTACAGCCTAGTGGGAACATCTCTTCCAAAGGCCTGTGAAACGCAGTTTCTTTGCAGGCCTGATCTGGCTGAAGTAGGACTTCTGCTCTGGGTGTGCTACTTTGCCCTAGAGCTGAAAGGCACAACGTGCAGGCTTCTTTCCAAAGGGCGAGTTGGGCCCCACAGCATCTTGCTTCCAGCTCTTTGGGAAGCTAAGAAACAACTCGCTCTGCACAGTGCTCTTACAGCCTACCGGGAACATCTCTTCCAAAGGCCTGTGAAACGCAGTTTCTTTGCAGGCCTGATCTGGCTGAAGTAGGACTTCTGCTCTGGGTGTGCTACTTTGCCCTAGAGCTGAAAGGCACAACGTGCAGGCTTCTTTCCAAAGGGCGAGTTGGGCCCCACAGCATCT
The DNA here is from genome assembly GCF_037783145.1 of Equus przewalskii. Taxonomy (NCBI): domain Eukaryota; kingdom Metazoa; phylum Chordata; class Mammalia; order Perissodactyla; family Equidae; genus Equus; species Equus przewalskii. Next base: position 50,703 of record NW_027228378.1, read on the forward strand.
TGCTTAAAGCTCTTTGGGAAGCTAAGAAACAACTCGCTCTGCACAGTGCTCTTACAGCCTAGTGGGAACATCTCTTCCAAAGGCCTGTGAAACGCAGTTTCTTTGCAGGCCTGATCTGGCTGAAGTAGGACTTCTGCTCTGGGTGTGCTACTTTGCCCTAGAGCTGAAAGGCACAACGTGCAGGCTTCTTTCCAAAGGGCGAGTTGGGCCCCACAGCATCTTGCTTCCAGCTCTTTGGGAAGCTAAGAAACAACTCGCTCTGCACAGTGCTCTTACAGCCTACCGGGAACATCTCTTCCAAAGGCCTGTGAAACGCAGTTTCTTTGCAGGCCTGATCTGGCTGAAGTAGGACTTCTGCTCTGGGTGTGCTACTTTGCCCTAGAGCTGAAAGGCACAACGTGCAGGCTTCTTTCCAAAGGGCGAGTTGGGCCCCACAGCATCTTGCTTCCAGCTCTTTGGGAAGCTAAGAAACAACTCGCTCTGCACAGTGCTCTTACAGCCTACCGGGAACATCTCTTCCAAAGGCCTGTGAAACGCAGTTTCTTTGCAGGCCTGATCTGGCTGAAGTAGGACTTCTGCTCTGGGTGTGCTACTTTGCCCTAGAGCTGAAAGGCACAACGTGCAGGCTTCTTTCCAAAGGGCGAGTTGGGCCCCACAGCATCTTGCTTCCAGCTCTTTGGGAAGCTAAGAAACAACTCGCTCTGCACAGTGCTCTTACAGCCTAGTGGGAACATCTCTTCCAAAGGCCTGTGAAACGCAGTTTCTTTGCAGGCCTGATCTGGCTGAAGTAGGACTTCTGCTCTGGGTGTGCTACTTTGCCCTAGAGCTGAAAGGCACAACGTGCAGGCTTCTTTCCAAAGGGCGAGTTGGGCCCCACAGCATCTTGCTTCCAGCTCTTTGGGAAGCTAAGAAACAACTCGCTCTGCACAGTGCTCTTACAGCCTACCGGGAACATCTCTTCCAAAGGCCTGTGAAACGCAGTTTCTTTGCAGGCCTGATCTGGCTGAAGTAGGACTTCTGCTCTGGGTGTGCTACTTTGCCCTAGAGCTGAAAGGCACAACGTGCAGGCTTCTTTCCAAAGGGCGAGTTGGGCCCCACAGCATCTTGCTTCCAGCTCTTTGGGAAGCTAAGAAACAACTCGCTCTGCACAGTGCTCTTACAGCCTAGTGGGAACATCTCTTCCAAAGGCCTGTGAAACGCAGTTTCTTTGCAGGCCTGATCTGGCTGAAGTAGGACTTCTGCTCTGGGTGTGCTACTTTGCCCTAGAGCTGAAAGGCACAACGTGCAGGCTTCTTTCCAAAGGGCGAGTTGGGCCCCACAGCATCTTGCTTCCAGCTCTTTGGGAAGCTAAGAAACAACTCGCTCTGCACAGTGCTCTTACAGCCTACCGGGAACATCTCTTCCAAAGGCCTGTGAAACGCAGTTTCTTTGCAGGCCTGATCTGGCTGAAGTAGGACTTCTGCTCTGGGTGTGCTACTTTGCCCTAGAGCTGAAAGGCACAACGTGCAGGCTTCTTTCCAAAGGGCGAGTTGGGCCCCACAGCATCTTGCTTCCAGCTCTTTGGGAAGCTAAGAAACAACTCGCTCTGCACAGTGCTCTTACAGCCTACCGGGAACATCTCTTCCAAAGGCCTGTGAAACGCAGTTTCTTTGCAGGCCTGATCTGGCTGAAGTAGGACTTCTGCTCTGGGTGTGCTACTTTGCCCTAGAGCTGAAAGGCACAACGTGCAGGCTTCTTTCCAAAGGGCGAGTTGGGCCCCACAGCATCTTGCTTCCAGCTCTTTGGGAAGCTAAGAAACAACTCGCTCTGCACAGTGCTCTTACAGCCTACCGGGAACATCTCTTCCAAAGGCCTGTGAAACGCAGTTTCTTTGCAGGCCTGATCTGGCTGAAGTAGGACTTCTGCTCTGGGTGTGCTACTTTGCCCTAGAGCTGAAAGGCACAACGTGCAGGCTTCTTTCCAAAGGGCGAGTTGGGCCCCACAGCATCTTGCTTCCAGCTCTTTGGGAAGCTAAGAAACAACTCGCTCTGCACAGTGCTCTTACAGCCTACCGGGAACATCTCTTCCAAAGGCCTGTGAAACGCAGTTTCTTTGCAGGCCTGATCTGGCTGAAGTAGGACTTCTGCTCTGGGTGTGCTACTTTGCCCTAGAGCTGAAAGGCACAACGTGCAGGCTTCTTTCCAAAGGGCGAGTTGGGCCCCACAGCATCTTGCTTCCAGCTCTTTGGGAAGCTAAGAAACAACTCGCTCTGCACAGTGCTCTTACAGCCTAGTGGGAACATCTCTTCCAAAGGCCTGTGAAACGCAGTTTCTTTGCAGGCCTGATCTGGCTGAAGTAGGACTTCTGCTCTGGGTGTGCTACTTTGCCCTAGAGCTGAAAGGCACAACGTGCAGGCTTCTTTCCAAAGGGCGAGTTGGGCCCCACAGCATCTTGCTTCCAGCTCTTTGGGAAGCTAAGAAACAACTCGCTCTGCACAGTGCTCTTACAGCCTACCGGGAACATCTCTTCCAAAGGCCTGTGAAACGCAGTTTCTTTGCAGGCCTGATCTGGCTGAAGTAGGACTTCTGCTCTGGGTGTGCTACTTTGCCCTAGAGCTGAAAGGCACAACGTGCAGGCTTCTTTCCAAAGGGCGAGTTGGGCCCCACAGCATCTTGCTTCCAGCTCTTTGGGAAGCTAAGAAACAACTCGCTCTGCACAGTGCTCTTACAGCCTACCGGGAACATCTCTTCCAAAGGCCTGTGAAACGCAGTTTCTTTGCAGGCCTGATCTGGCTGAAGTAGGACTTCTGCTCTGGGTGTGCTACTTTGCCCTAGAGCTGAAAGGCACAACGTGCAGGCTTCTTTCCAAAGGGCGAGTTGGGCCCCACAGCATCTTGCTTCCAGCTCTTTGGGAAGCTAAGAAACAACTCGCTCTGCACAGTGCTCTTACAGCCTAGTGGGAACATCTCTTCCAAAGGCCTGTGAAACGCAGTTTCTTTGCAGGCCTGATCTGGCTGAAGTAGGACTTCTGCTCTGGATGTGATACTTTGCCCTAGAGCTGAAAGGCACAACGTGCAGGCTTCTTTCCAAAGGGCGAGTTGGGCCCCACAGCATCTTGCTTCCAGCTCTTTGGGAAGCTAAGAAACAACTCGCTCTGCACAGTGCTCTTACAGCCTAGTGGGAACATCTCTTCCAAAGGACTGTGAAACGCAGTTTCTTTGCAGGCCTGATCTGGCTGAAGTAGGACTTCTGCTCTGGGTGTGCTACTTTGCCCTAGAGCTGAAAGGCACAACGTGCAGGCTTCTTTCCAAAGGGCGAGTTGGGCCCCACAGCTTCTTGCTTCCAGCTCTTTGGGAAGCTAAGAAACAACTCGCTCTGCACAGTGCTCTTACAGCCTACCGGGAACATCTCTTCCAAAGGCCTGTGAAACGCAGTTTCTTTGCAGGCCTGATCTGGCTGAAGTAGGACTTCTGCTCTGGGTGTGCTACTTTGCCCTAGAGCTGAAAGGCACAACGTGCAGGCTTCTTTCCAAAGGGCGAGTTGGGCCCCACAGCATCTTGCTTAAAGCTCTTTGGGAAGCTAAGAAACAACTCGCTCTGCACAGTGCTCTTACAGCCTAGTGGGAACATCTCTTCCAAAGGCCTGTGAAACGCAGTTTCTTTGCAGGCCTGATCTGGCTGAAGTACGACTTCTGCTCTGGGTGTGCTACTTTGCCCTAGAGCTGAAAGGCACAACGTGCAGGCTTCTTTCCAAAGGGCGAGTTGAGCCCCACAGCTTCTTGCTTCCAGCTCTTTGGGAAGCTAAGAAACAACTCGCTCTGCACAGTGCTCTTACAGCCTCCGGGGAACATGTCTTCCAAAGACCTGTGAAACGCAGTTTCTTTGCAGGCCTGATCTGGCTGAAGTAGGACTTCTGCTCTGGGTGTGCTACTTTGCCCTAGAGCTGAAAGGCACAACGTGCAGGCTTCTTTCCAAAGGGCGAGTTGGGCCCCACAGCATCTTGCTTCCAGCTCTTTGGGAAGCTAAGAAACAACTCGCTCTGCACAGTGCTCTTACAGCCTACCGGGAACATCTCTTCCAAAGGCCTGTGAAAGGCAGTTTCTTTGCCGGCCTGATCTGGCTGAAGTAGGACTTCTGCTCTGGGTGTGCTACTTTGCCCTAGAGCTGAAAGGCACAAGGTGCAGGCTTCTTTAAAAGGGGCGAGTTGGGTCGCACAGCATCTTGCTTCCAGCACTTTGGGAAGCTAAGAAACAACTCGCTCTGCACAGTGCTCTTACAGCCTAGTGGGAACATCTCTTCCAAAGGCCTGTGAAACGCAGTTTCTTTGCAGGCCTGATCTGGCTGAAGTAGGACTTCTGCACTGGGTGTGCTACTTTGCCCTAGAGCTGAAAGGCACAACGTGCAGGCTTCTTTCCAAAGTGCGAGTTGGGCCCCACAGCATCTTGCTTCCAGCTCTTTGGGAAGCTAGGAAACAACTCGCTCTGCACAGTGCTCTTTCAGCCTACAGGGAACATCTCTTCCAAAGGCCTGTGAAACGCAGTTTCTTTGCAGGCCTGATCTGGCTGAAGTAGGACTTCTGCTCTGGGTGTGCTACTTTGCCCTAGAGCTGAAAGGCACAACGTGCAGGCTTCTTTCCAAGGGGCGAGTTGGGCCCCAGAGCATCTTGCTTCCAGCTCTTTGGGAAGCTAAGAAACAACTCGCTCTGCACAGTGCTCTTACAGCCTAGTGGGAACATCTCTTCCAAAGGCCTGTGAAACGCAGTTTCTTTGCAGGCCTGATCTGGCTGAAGTAGGACTTCTGCTCTGGGTGTGCTACTTTGCCCTAGAGCCGAAAGGCACAACGTGCAGGCTTCTTTCCAAAGGGCGAGTTGGGCCCCACAGCATCTTGCTTCCAGCTCTTTGGGAAGCTAAGAAACCACTCGCTCTGCACAGTGTACTTACAGCCTACCGGAAACATCTCTTCCAAAGGCCTGGGAAACGCAGCTTCTTTGCAGGCCGGATCTGGCTGAAGTAGGACTTCTGCTCTGGGTGTGCTACTTGGCCCTAGAGCTGAAAGGCACAACGTGCAGGCTTCATTCGAAATGGCGAGTTGGGCCCCACAGCATCTTGCTTCCAGCTCTTTGGGAAGCTAAGAAACAACTCGCTCTGCACAGTGCTCTTACAGCCTGCCAGGAACATCTCTTCCAAAGGCCTGTGAAACGCAGTTTCTTTGCAGGCCTGATCTGGCTGAAGTAGGACTTCTGCTCTGGGTGTGCTACTTTGCCCTAGAGCTGAAAGGCACAACGTGCAGGCTTCTTTCCAAAGCGCGAGTTGGGCCCCACAGCATCTTGCTTCCAGCTCTTTGGGAAGCTAAGAAACAACTCGCTCTGCAAAGTGCTCTTACAGCCTCCGGGGAGCATGTCTTCCAAAGGCCTGTGAAACGCAGTTTCTTTGCAGGCCTGATCTGGCTGAAGTAGGACTTCTGCTCTGGGTGTGCTACTTTGCCCTAGAGCTGAAAGGCACAACGTGCAGGCTTCTTTCCAAAGGGCGAGTTGGGCCCCACAGCATCTTGCTTCCAGCTCTTTGGGAAGCTAAGAAACAACTCGCTCTGCACAGTTCTCTTACAGCCTACCGGGAACATCTCTTCCAAAGGCCTGTGAAACGCAGTTTCTTTGCAGGCCTGATCTGGCTGAAGTAGGACTTCTGCTCTGGGTGTGCTACTTTGCCCTAGAGCTGAAAGGCACAAGGTGCAGGCTTCTTTAAAAGGGGCAAGTTGGGTCCCACAGCATCTTGCTTCCAGCTCTTTCGGAAGCTAAGAAACAACTCGCTCTGCACTCTGCTCTTACAGCCTACCGGGAGCATCTCTTCCAAAGGCCAGTGAAAGGCAGTTTCTTTGCAGGCCTGATCTGGCTGAAGTAGGACTTCAGCTCTGGGTGTGCTACTTTGCCCTAGAGCTGAAAGGCAAAACGTGCAGGCTTCATTCCAAAGGGCGAGCTGGGCCCCACAGCATCTTGCTTCCAGCTCTTTGGGAAGCTAAGAAACAACTCGCTCTGCACAGTGCTCTTACAGCCTATCAGGAACATCTCTTCCAAAGGCCTGTGAAACGCAGTTTCTTTGCAGGCCTGATCTGGCTGAAGTAGGACTTCTGCTCTGGGTGTGCTACTTTGCCCTAGAGCTGAAAGGCACAACGTGCAGGCTTCTTTCCAAAGGGCGAGTTGGGCCCCACAGCATCTTGCTTCCAGCTCTTTGGGAAGCTAAGAAACAACTCGCTCTGCACAGTGCTCTTACATCCTACCGGGAACATCTCTTCCAAAGGCCTGTCAAAGTCAGTTTCTTTGCAGGCCTGATCTGGCAGAAGTAGGACTTCTGCTCTGGGTTCGCTACTTTGCCCTAGAGCTGAAAGGCACAACGTGCAGGCTTCTTTCCAAATGGCGATTTGGGCCCCACAGCATCTTGCTTCCAGCTCTTTGGGAAGCTAAGAAACAACTCGCTCTGCACACTGCTCTTACAGCCTACCGGGAGCCTCTCTTCCAAAGGCCAGTGAAAGGCAGTTTCTTTGCAGGCCTGATCTGGCTGAAGTAGGACTTCAGCTCTGGGTGTGCTACTTTGCCCTTGAGCTGAAAGGCACAACGTGCAGGCTTCTTTCCAAAGGGCGAGTTGGGCTCCACAGCATCTTGCTTACAGCTCTTTGGGAAGCTAAGAAACAACTCGCTCTGCACAGTGCTCTTACAGCCTAGTGGGAACATCTCTTCCAAAGGCCTGTGAAACGCAGTTTCTTTGCAGGCCTGATCTGGCTGAAGTAGGACTTCTGCTCGGGGTGTGCTAATTGGCCCTAGAGCTGAAAGGCACAACGTGCAGGCTTCATTCCAAAGGGCGAGTCGGGCCCCACAGCATCTTGCTTCCAGCTCTTTGGGAAGCTAAGAAACAACTCGCTCTGCACAGTGCTCTTACAGCCTACCAGGAACATCTCTTCCAAAGGCCTGTGAAACGCAGTTTCTTTGCAGGCCTGATCTGGCTGAAGTAGGACTTCTGCTCTGGGTGTGCTACTTTGCCCTAGAGCTGAAAGGCACAACGTGCAGGCTTCTTTCCAAAGGGCGAGTTGGGCCCCACAGAATCTTGCTTCCAGCTCTTTGGGAAGCTAAGAAACAACTCGCTCTGCACAGTGCTCTTACAGCCTACCGGGAACATCTCTTCCAAAGGCCTGTGAAACGCAGTTTCCTTGCAGGCCTGATGTGGCTGAAGTAGGACTTCTTCTCTGGGTGTGCTACTTTGCCCTAGAGCTGAAAGGCACAACGTGCAGGCTTCTTTCCAAAGGGCGAGTTGGGCCCCAGAGCATCTTGCTTCCAGCTCTTTGGGAAGCTAAGAAACAGTTTGCTCTGCACAGTGCTCTTACAGCCTACCGGGAACATCTCTTCCAAAGGCCTGTGAAACGCAGTTTCTTTGCAGGCCTGATCTGGCTGAAGTAGGACTTCTGCTCTGGGTGTGCTTCTTTGCCCTAGAGCTGAAAGGCACAACGTGCAGGCTTCTTTCCAAAGGGCGAGTTGGGCCCCACAGCATCTTGCTTCCAGCACTTTGGGAAGCTAAGAAACAACTCGCTCTGCACAGTGCTCTTACAGCCTAGTGGGAACATCTCTTCCAAAGGCCTGTGAAACGCAGTTTCTTTGCAGGCCTGATCTGGCTGAAGTAGGACTTCTGCTCTGGGTGTGCTACTTTGCCCTAGAGCTGAAAGGCACAACGTGCAGGCTTCTTTCCAAAGGGCGAGTTGGGCCCCACAGCATCTTGCTTCCAGCTCTTTGGGAAGCTAATAAACCACTCGCTCTGCACAGTGTACTTACAGCCTACCGGAAACATCTCTTCCAAAGGCCTGGGAAACGCAGCTTCTTTGCAGGCCTGATGTGGCTGAAGTAGGACTTCTGCTCTGGGTGTGCTAATTGGCCCTAGAGCTGAAAGGCACAACGTGCAGGCTTCATTCCAAAGGGCGAGTCGGGCCCCACAGCATCTTGCTTCCAGCTCTTTGGGAAGCTAAGAAACAACTCGCTCTGCACAGTGCTCTCACAGCCTACCAGGAACATCTCTTCCAAAGGCCTGTGAAACGCAGTTTCTTTGCAGGCCTGATCTGGCTGAAGTAGGACTTCTGTTCTGGGTGTGCTACTTTGCCCTAGAGCTGAAAGGCACAACGTGCAGGCTTCTTTCCAAAGGGCGAGTTGGGCCCCAGAGCATCTTGCTTCCAGCTCTTTGGGAAGCTAAGAAACAACTCGCTCTGCACAGTGCTCTTACAGCCTACCGGGAGCATCTCTTCCAAAGGCCTGTGAAACGCAGTTTCCTTGCAGGCCTGATCTGGCTGAAGTAGGACTTCTGCTCTGGGTGTGCTGCTTTGCCCTAGAGCTGAAAGGCACAACGTGCAGGCTTCTTTCCAAAGGGCGAGTTGGGCCCCAGAGCATCTTGCTTCCAGCTCTTTGGGAAGCTAAGAAACAGTTCGCTCTGCACAGTGCTCTTACAGCCTACCGGGAACATCTCTTCCAAAGGCCTGTGAAACGCAGTTTCTTTGCAGGCCTGACCTGGCTGAAGTAGGACTTCTGCTCTGGGTGTGCTTCTTTGCCCTAGAGCTGAAAGGCACAACCTGCAGGCTTCTTTCCAAAGGGCGAGTTGGGCCCCACAGCATCTTGCCTCCAGCACTTTGGGAAGCTAAGAAACAACTCGCTCTGCACAGTGCTCTTACAGCCTAGTGGGAACATCTCTTCCAAAGGCCTGTGAAACGCAGTTTCTTTGCAGGCCTGATCTGGCTGAAGTAGGACTTCTGCTCTGGGTGTGCTACTTTGCCCTAGAGCTGAAAGGCACAACGTGCAGGCTTCTTTCCAAAGGGCGAGTTGGGCCCCACAGCATCTTGCTTCCAGCTCTTTGGGAAGCTAAGAAACAACTCGCTCTGCACAGTGCTCTTACAGCCTCCGGGGAGCATGTCTTCCAAAGGCCTGTGAAACGCAGTTTCTTTGCAGGCCTGATCTGGCTGAAGTAGGACTTCTGCTCTGGGTGTGCTACTTTGCCCTAGAGCCGAAAGGCACAACGTTCAGGCTTCTTTCCAAAGGGCGAGTTGGGCCCCACAGCATCTTGCTTCCAGCACTTTGGGAAGCTAAGAAACAACTCGCTCTGCACAGTGCTCTTACAGCCTAGTGGGAACATCTCTTCCAAAGGCCTGTGAAACGCAGTTTCTTTGCAGGCCTGATCTGGCTGAAGTAGGACTTCTGCTCTGGGTGTGCTAATTGGCCCTAGAGCTGAAAGGCACAAGGTGCAGGCTTCTTTAAAAGGGGCGAGTTGGGTCCCACAGCATCTTGCTTCCAGCACTTTGGGAAGCTAAGAAACAACTCGCTCTGCACAGTGCTCTTACAGCCTAGTGGGAACATCTCTTCCAAAGGCCTGTGAAACGCAGTTTCTTTGCAGGCCTGATCTGGCTGGAGTAGGACTTCTGCTCTGGGTGTGATACTTTGCCCTAGAGCTGAAAGGCACAACGTGCAGGCTTCGTTCCAAAGGGCGAGTTGGGCCCCACAGCATCTTGCTTCCAGCTCTTTGGGAAGCTAAGAAACAACTCGCTCTGCACAGTGCTCTTACAGCCTACCGGGAACATCTCTTCCAAAGGCCTGTGAAACGCAGTTTCTTTGCAGGCCTGATCTGGCTGAAGTAGGACTTCTGCTCTGGGTGTGCTACTTTGCCCTAGAGCTGAAAGGCACAACGTGCAGGCTTCTTTCCAAAGGGCGAGTTGGGCCCCACAGCATCTTGCTTCCAGCTCTTTGGGAAGCTAAGAAACAACTCGCTCTGCACAGTGCTCTTACAGCCTACCGGGAACATCTCTTCCAAAGGCCTGTGAAACGCAGTTTCTTTGCAGGCCTGATCTGGCTGAAGTAGGACTTCTGCTCTGGGTGTGCTACTTTGCCCTAGAGCTGAAAGGCACAACGTGCAGGCTTCTTTCCAAAGGGCGAGTTGGGCCCCACAGCATCTTGCTTCCAGCTCTTTGGGAAGCTAAGAAACAACTCGCTCTGCACAGTGCTCTTACAGCCTACCGGGAACATCTCTTCCAAAGGCCTGTGAAACGCAGTTTCTTTGCAGGCCTGATCTGGCTGAAGTAGGACTTCTGCTCTGGGTGTGCTACTTTGCCCTAGAGCTGAAAGGCACAACGTGCAGGCTTCTTTCCAAAGGGCGAGTTGGGCCCCACAGCATCTTGCTTCCAGCTCTTTGGGAAGCTAAGAAACAACTCGCTCTGCACAGTGCTCTTACAGCCTAGTGGGAACATCTCTTCCAAAGGCCTGTGAAACGCAGTTTCTTTGCAGGCCTGATCTGGCTGAAGTAGGACTTCTGCTCTGGGTGTGCTACTTTGCCCTAGAGCTGAAAGGCACAACGTGCAGGCTTCTTTCCAAAGGGCGAGTTGGGCCCCACAGCATCTTGCTTCCAGCTCTTTGGGAAGCTAAGAAACAACTCGCTCTGCACAGTGCTCTTACAGCCTACCGGGAACATCTCTTCCAAAGGCCTGTGAAACGCAGTTTCTTTGCAGGCCTGATCTGGCTGAAGTAGGACTTCTGCTCTGGGTGTGCTACTTTGCCCTAGAGCTGAAAGGCACAACGTGCAGGCTTCTTTCCAAAGGGCGAGTTGGGCCCCACAGCATCTTGCTTCCAGCTCTTTGGGAAGCTAAGAAACAACTCGCTCTGCACAGTGCTCTTACAGCCTACCGGGAACATCTCTTCCAAAGGCCTGTGAAACGCAGTTTCTTTGCAGGCCTGATCTGGCTGAAGTAGGACTTCTGCTCTGGGTGTGCTACTTTGCCCTAGAGCTGAAAGGCACAACGTGCAGGCTTCTTTCCAAAGGGCGAGTTGGGCCCCACAGCATCTTGCTTCCAGCTCTTTGGGAAGCTAAGAAACAACTCGCTCTGCACAGTGCTCTTACAGCCTACCGGGAACATCTCTTCCAAAGGCCTGTGAAACGCAGTTTCTTTGCAGGCCTGATCTGGCTGAAGTAGGACTTCTGCTCTGGGTGTGCTACTTTGCCCTAGAGCTGAAAGGCACAACGTGCAGGCTTCTTTCCAAAGGGCGAGTTGGGCCCCACAGCATCTTGCTTCCAGCTCTTTGGGAAGCTAAGAAACAACTCGCTCTGCACAGTGCTCTTACAGCCTAGTGGGAACATCTCTTCCAAAGGCCTGTGAAACGCAGTTTCTTTGCAGGCCTGATCTGGCTGAAGTAGGACTTCTGCTCTGGGTGTGCTACTTTGCCCTAGAGCTGAAAGGCACAACGTGCAGGCTTCTTTCCAAAGGGCGAGTTGGGCCCCACAGCATCTTGCTTCCAGCTCTTTGGGAAGCTAAGAAACAACTCGCTCTGCACAGTGCTCTTACAGCCTACCGGGAACATCTCTTCCAAAGGCCTGTGAAACGCAGTTTCTTTGCAGGCCTGATCTGGCTGAAGTAGGACTTCTGCTCTGGGTGTGCTACTTTGCCCTAGAGCTGAAAGGCACAACGTGCAGGCTTCTTTCCAAAGGGCGAGTTGGGCCCCACAGCATCTTGCTTCCAGCTCTTTGGGAAGCTAAGAAACAACTCGCTCTGCACAGTGCTCTTACAGCCTACCGGGAACATCTCTTCCAAAGGCCTGTGAAACGCAGTTTCTTTGCAGGCCTGATCTGGCTGAAGTAGGACTTCTGCTCTGGGTGTGCTACTTTGCCCTAGAGCTGAAAGGCACAACGTGCAGGCTTCTTTCCAAAGGGCGAGTTGGGCCCCACAGCATCTTGCTTCCAGCTCTTTGGGAAGCTAAGAAACAACTCGCTCTGCACAGTGCTCTTACAGCCTAGTGGGAACATCTCTTCCAAAGGCCTGTGAAACGCAGTTTCTTTGCAGGCCTGATCTGGCTGAAGTAGGACTTCTGCTCTGGGTGTGCTACTTTGCCCTAGAGCTGAAAGGCACAACGTGCAGGCTTCTTTCCAAAGGGCGAGTTGGGCCCCACAGCATCTTGCTTCCAGCTCTTTGGGAAGCTAAGAAACAACTCGCTCTGCACAGTGCTCTTACAGCCTACCGGGAACATCTCTTCCAAAGGCCTGTGAAACGCAGTTTCTTTGCAGGCCTGATCTGGCTGAAGTAGGACTTCTGCTCTGGGTGTGCTACTTTGCCCTAGAGCTGAAAGGCACAACGTGCAGGCTTCTTTCCAAAGGGCGAGTTGGGCCCCACAGCATCTTGCTTCCAGCTCTTTGGGAAGCTAAGAAACAACTCGCTCTGCACAGTGCTCTTACAGCCTACCGGGAACATCTCTTCCAAAGGCCTGTGAAACGCAGTTTCTTTGCAGGCCTGATCTGGCTGAAGTAGGACTTCTGCTCTGGGTGTGCTACTTTGCCCTAGAGCTGAAAGGCACAACGTGCAGGCTTCTTTCCAAAGGGCGAGTTGGGCCCCACAGCATCTTGCTTCCAGCTCTTTGGGAAGCTAAGAAACAACTCGCTCTGCACAGTGCTCTTACAGCCTACCGGGAACATCTCTTCCAAAGGCCTGTGAAACGCAGTTTCTTTGCAGGCCTGATCTGGCTGAAGTAGGACTTCTGCTCTGGGTGTGCTACTTTGCCCTAGAGCTGAAAGGCACAACGTGCAGGCTTCTTTCCAAAGGGCGAGTTGGGCCCCACAGCATCTTGCTTCCAGCTCTTTGGGAAGCTAAGAAACAACTCGCTCTGCACAGTGCTCTTACAGCCTACCGGGAACATCTCTTCCAAAGGCCTGTGAAACGCAGTTTCTTTGCAGGCCTGATCTGGCTGAAGTAGGACTTCTGCTCTGGGTGTGCTACTTTGCCCTAGAGCTGAAAGGCACAACGTGCAGGCTTCTTTCCAAAGGGCGAGTTGGGCCCCACAGCATCTTGCTTCCAGCTCTTTGGGAAGCTAAGAAACAACTCGCTCTGCACAGTGCTCTTACAGCCTACCGGGAACATCTCTTCCAAAGGCCTGTGAAACGCAGTTTCTTTGCAGGCCTGATCTGGCTGAAGTAGGACTTCTGCTCTGGGTGTGCTACTTTGCCCTAGAGCTGAAAGGCACAACGTGCAGGCTTCTTTCCAAAGGGCGAGTTGGGCCCCACAGCATCTTGCTTCCAGCTCTTTGGGAAGCTAAGAAACAACTCGCTCTGCACAGTGCTCTTACAGCCTACCGGGAACATCTCTTCCAAAGGCCTGTGAAACGCAGTTTCTTTGCAGGCCTGATCTGGCTGAAGTAGGACTTCTGCTCTGGGTGTGCTACTTTGCCCTAGAGCTGAAAGGCACAACGTGCAGGCTTCTTTCCAAAGGGCGAGTTGGGCCCCACAGCATCTTGCTTCCAGCTCTTTGGGAAGCTAAGAAACAACTCGCTCTGCACAGTGCTCTTACAGCCTACTGGGAACATCTCTTCCAAAGGCCTGTGAAACGCAGTTTCTTTGCAGGCCTGATCTGGCTGAAGTAGGACTTCTGCTCTGGGTGTGCTACTTTGCCCTAGAGCTGAAAGGCACAACGTGCAGGCTTCTTTCCAAAGGGCGAGTTGGGCCCCACAGCATCTTGCTTCCAGCTCTTTGGGAAGCTAAGAAACAACTCGCTCTGCACAGTGCTCTTACAGCCTACCGGGAACATCTCTTCCAAAGGCCTGTGAAACGCAGTTTCTTTGCAGGCCTGATCTGGCTGAAGTAGGACTTCTGCTCTGGGTGTGCTACTTTGCCCTAGAGCTGAAAGGCACAACGTGCAGGCTTCTTTCCAAAGGGCGAGTTGGGCCCCACAGCATCTTGCTTCCAGCTCTTTGGGAAGCTAAGAAACAACTCGCTCTGCACAGTGCTCTTACAGCCTACCGGGAACATCTCTTCCAAAGGCCTGTGAAACGCAGTTTCTTTGCAGGCCTGATCTGGCTGAAGTAGGACTTCTGCTCTGGGTGTGCTACTTTGCCCTAGAGCTGAAAGGCACAACGTGCAGGCTTCTTTCCAAAGGGCGAGTTGGGCCCCACAGCATCTTGCTTCCAGCTCTTTGGGAAGCTAAGAAACAACTCGCTCTGCACAGTGCTCTTACAGCCTACCGGGAACATCTCTTCCAAAGGCCTGTGAAACGCAGTTTCTTTGCAGGCCTGATCTGGCTGAAGTAGGACTTCTGCTCTGGGTGTGCTACTTTGCCCTAGAGCTGAAAGGCACAACGTGCAGGCTTCTTTCCAAAGGGCGAGTTGGGCCCCACAGCATCTTGCTTCCAGCTCTTTGGGAAGCTAAGAAACAACTCGCTCTGCACAGTGCTCTTACAGCCTACCGGGAACATCTCTTCCAAAGGCCTGTGAAACGCAGTTTCTTTGCAGGCCTGATCTGGCTGAAGTAGGACTTCTGCTCTGGGTGTGCTACTTTGCCCTAGAGCTGAAAGGCACAACGTGCAGGCTTCTTTCCAAAGGGCGAGTTGGGCCCCACAGCATCTTGCTTCCAGCACTTTGGGAAGCTAAGAAACAACTCGCTCTGCACAGTGCTCTTACAGCCTAGTGGGAACATCTCTTCCAAAGGCCTGTGAAACGCAGTTTCTTTGCAGGCCTGATCTGGCTGAAGTAGGACTTCTGCTCTGGGTGTGCTACTTTGCCCTAGAGCTGAAAGGCACAACGTGCAGGCTTCTTTCCAAAGGGCGAGTTGGGCCCCACAGCATCTTGCTTCCAGCTCTTTGGGAAGCTAAGAAACAACTCGCTCTGCACAGTGCTCTTACAGCCTACCGGGAACATCTCTTCCAAAGGCCTGTGAAACGCAGTTTCTTTGCAGGCCTGATCTGGCTGAAGTAGGACTTCTGCTCTGGGTGTGCTACTTTGCCCTAGAGCTGAAAGGCACAACGTGCAGGCTTCTTTCCAAAGGGGCGAGTTGGGCCCCACAGCATCTTGCTTCCAGCTCTTTGGGAAGCTAAGAAACAACTCGCTCTGCACAGTGCTCTTACAGCCTAATGGGAACATCTCTTCCAAAGGCCTGTGAAACGCAGTTTCTTTGCAGGCCTGATCTGGCTGAAGTAGGACTTCTGCTCTGGGTGTGCTACTTTGCCCTAGAGCTGAAAGGCACAACGTGCAGGCTTCTTTCCAAAGGGCGAGTTGGGCCCCACAGCATCTTGCTTCCAGCTCTTTGGGAAGCTAAGAAACAACTCGCTCTGCACAGTGCTCTTACAGCCTACCGGGAACATCTCTTCCAAAGGCCTGTGAAACGCAGTTTCTTTGCAGGCCTGATCTGGCTGAAGTAGGACTTCTGCTCTGGGTGTGCTACTTTGCCCTAGAGCTGAAAGGCACAACGTGCAGGCTTCTTTCCAAGGGGCGAGTTGGGCCCCACAGCATCTTGCTTCCAGCTCTTTGGGAAGCTAAGAAACAACTCGCTCTGCACAGTGCTCTTACAGCCTAGTGGGAACATCTCTTCCAAAGGCCTGTGAAACGCAGTTTCTTTGCAGGCCTGATCTGGCTGAAGTAGGACTTCTGCTCTGGGTGTGCTACTTTGCCCTAGAGCTGAAAGGCACAACGTGCAGGCTTCTTTCCAAAGGGCGAGTTGGGCCCCACAGCATCTTGCTTCCAGCTCTTTGGGAAGCTAAGAAACAACTCGCTCTGCACAGTGCTCTTACAGCCTACCGGGAACATCTCTTCCAAAGGCCTGCGAAACGCAGTTTCTTTGCAGGCCTGATCTGGCTGAAGTAGGACTTCTGCTCTGGGTGTGCTACTTTGCCCTAGAGCTGAAAGGCACAACGTGCAAGCAATCAT
>NW_027228379.1:0-27666 GCF_037783145.1 Equus przewalskii
CTGGCTGAAGTAGGACTTCTGCTCTGGGTGTGCTACTTTGCCCTAGAGCTGAAAGGCACAACGTGCAGGCTTCTTTCCAAAGGGCGAGTTGGGCCCCACAGCATCTTGCTTCCAGCTCTTTGGGAACCTAAGAAACCACTCGCTCTGCACAGTGCTCTTACAGCCTACCGGGAACATCTCTTCCAAAGGCCTGTGAAACGCAGTTTCTTTGCAGGCCTGATCTGGCTGAAGTAGGACTTCTGCTCTGGGTGTGCTACTTTGCCCTAGAGCTGAAAGGCACAACGTGCAGGCTTCTTTCCAAAGGGCGAGTTGGGCCCCACAGCATCTTGCTTCCAGCTCTTTGGGAACCTAAGAAACCACTCGCTCTGCACAGTGCTCTTACAGCCTACCGGGAACATCTCTTCCAAAGGCCTGTGAAACGCAGTTTCTTTGCAGGCCTGATCTGGCTGAAGTAGGACTTCTGCTCTGGGTGTGCTACTTTGCCCTAGAGCTGAAAGGCACAACGTGCAGGCTTCTTTCCAAAGGGCGAGTTGGGCCCCACAGCATCTTGCTTCCAGCTCTTTGGGAAGCTAAGAAACAACTCGCTCTGCACAGTGCTCTTACAGCCTACCGGGAACATCTCTTCCAAAGGCCTGTGAAACGCAGTTTCTTTGCAGGCCTGATCTGGCTGAAGTAGGACTTCTGCTCTGGGTGTGCTACTTTGCCCTAGAGCTGAAAGGCACAACGTGCAGGCTTCTTTCCAAAGGGCGAGTTGGGCCCCACAGCATCTTGCTTCCAGCTCTTTGGGAAGCTAAGAAACAACTCGCTCTGCACAGTGCTCTTACAGCCTACCGGGAACATCTCTTCCAAAGGCCTGTGAAACGCAGTTTCTTTGCAGGCCTGATCTGGCTGAAGTAGGACTTCTGCTCTGGGTGTGCTACTTTGCCCTAGAGCTGAAAGGCACAACGTGCAGGCTTCTTTCCAAAGGGCGAGTTGGGCCCCACAGCATCTTGCTTCCAGCTCTTTGGGAAGCTAAGAAACAACTCGCTCTGCACAGTGCTCTTACAGCCTACCGGGAACATCTCTTCCAAAGGCCTGTGAAACGCAGTTTCTTTGCAGGCCTGATCTGGCTGAAGTAGGACTTCTGCTCTGGGTGTGCTACTTTGCCCTAGAGCTGAAAGGCACAACGTGCAGGCTTCTTTCCAAAGGGCGAGTTGGGCCCCACAGCATCTTGCTTCCAGCTCTTTGGGAAGCTAAGAAACCAACTCGCTCTGCACAGTGCTCTTACAGCCTACCGGGAACATCTCTTCCAAAGGCCTGTGAAACGCAGTTTCTTTGCAGGCCTGATCTGGCTGAAGTAGGACTTCTGCTCTGGGTGTGCTACTTTGCCCTAGAGCTGAAAGGCACAACGTGCAGGCTTCTTTCCAAAGGGCGAGTTGGGCCCCACAGCATCTTGCTTCCAGCTCTTTGGGAACCTAAGAAACCACTCGCTCTGCACAGTGCTCTTACAGCCTACCGGGAACATCTCTTCCAAAGGCCTGTGAAACGCAGTTTCTTTGCAGGCCTGATCTGGCTGAAGTAGGACTTCTGCTCTGGGTGTGCTACTTTGCCCTAGAGCTGAAAGGCACAACGTGCAGGCTTCTTTCCAAAGGGCGAGTTGGGCCCCACAGCATCTTGCTTCCAGCTCTTTGGGAAGCTAAGAAACAACTCGCTCTGCACAGTGCTCTTACAGCCTACCGGGAACATCTCTTCCAAAGGCCTGTGAAACGCAGTTTCTTTGCAGGCCTGATCTGGCTGAAGTAGGACTTCTGCTCTGGGTGTGCTACTTTGCCCTAGAGCTGAAAGGCACAACGTGCAGGCTTCTTTCCAAAGGGCGAGTTGGGCCCCACAGCATCTTGCTTCCAGCTCTTTGGGAAGCTAAGAAACAACTCGCTCTGCACAGTGCTCTTACAGCCTACCGGGAACATCTCTTCCAAAGGCCTGTGAAACGCAGTTTCTTTGCAGGCCTGATCTGGCTGAAGTAGGACTTCTGCTCTGGGTGTGCTACTTTGCCCTAGAGCTGAAAGGCACAACGTGCAGGCTTCTTTCCAAAGGGCGAGTTGGGCCCCACAGCATCTTGCTTCCAGCTCTTTGGGAAGCTAAGAAACCACTCGCTCTGCACAGTGCTCTTACAGCCTACCGGGAACATCTCTTCCAAAGGCCTGTGAAACGCAGTTTCTTTGCAGGCCTGATCTGGCTGAAGTAGGACTTCTGCTCTGGGTGTGCTACTTTGCCCTAGAGCTGAAAGGCACAACGTGCAGGCTTCTTTCCAAAGGGCGAGTTGGGCCCCACAGCATCTTGCTTCCAGCTCTTTGGGAAGCTAAGAAACAACTCGCTCTGCACAGTGCTCTTACAGCCTACCGGGAACATCTCTTCCAAAGGCCTGTGAAACGCAGTTTCTTTGCAGGCCTGATCTGGCTGAAGTAGGACTTCTGCTCTGGGTGTGCTACTTTGCCCTAGAGCTGAAAGGCACAACGTGCAGGCTTCTTTCCAAAGGGCGAGTTGGGCCCCACAGCATCTTGCTTCCAGCTCTTTGGGAAGCTAAGAAACAACTCGCTCTGCACAGTGCTCTTACAGCCTACCGGGAACATCTCTTCCAAAGGCCTGTGAAACGCAGTTTCTTTGCAGGCCTGATCTGGCTGAAGTAGGACTTCTGCTCTGGGTGTGCTACTTTGCCCTAGAGCTGAAAGGCACAACGTGCAGGCTTCTTTCCAAAGGGCGAGTTGGGCCCCACAGCATCTTGCTTCCAGCTCTTTGGGAAGCTAAGAAACCACTCGCTCTGCACAGTGCTCTTACAGCCTACCGGGAACATCTCTTCCAAAGGCCTGTGAAACGCAGTTTCTTTGCAGGCCTGATCTGGCTGAAGTAGGACTTCTGCTCTGGGTGTGCTACTTTGCCCTAGAGCTGAAAGGCACAACGTGCAGGCTTCTTTCCAAAGGGCGAGTTGGGCCCCACAGCATCTTGCTTCCAGCTCTTTGGGAACCTAAGAAACCACTCGCTCTGCACAGTGCTCTTACAGCCTACCGGGAACATCTCTTCCAAAGGCCTGTGAAACGCAGTTTCTTTGCAGGCCTGATCTGGCTGAAGTAGGACTTCTGCTCTGGGTGTGCTACTTTGCCCTAGAGCTGAAAGGCACAACGTGCAGGCTTCTTTCCAAAGGGCGAGTTGGGCCCCACAGCATCTTGCTTCCAGCTCTTTGGGAAGCTAAGAAACAACTCGCTCTGCACAGTGCTCTTACAGCCTACCGGGAACATCTCTTCCAAAGGCCTGTGAAACGCAGTTTCTTTGCAGGCCTGATCTGGCTGAAGTAGGACTTCTGCTCTGGGTGTGCTACTTTGCCCTAGAGCTGAAAGGCACAACGTGCAGGCTTCTTTCCAAAGGGCGAGTTGGGCCCCACAGCATCTTGCTTCCAGCTCTTTGGGAAGCTAAGAAACAACTCGCTCTGCACAGTGCTCTTACAGCCTACCGGGAACATCTCTTCCAAAGGCCTGTGAAACGCAGTTTCTTTGCAGGCCTGATCTGGCTGAAGTAGGACTTCTGCTCTGGGTGTGCTACTTTGCCCTAGAGCTGAAAGGCACAACGTGCAGGCTTCTTTCCAAAGGGCGAGTTGGGCCCCACAGCATCTTGCTTCCAGCTCTTTGGGAAGCTAAGAAACAACTCGCTCTGCACAGTGCTCTTACAGCCTACCGGGAACATCTCTTCCAAAGGCCTGTGAAACGCAGTTTCTTTGCAGGCCTGATCTGGCTGAAGTAGGACTTCTGCTCTGGGTGTGCTACTTTGCCCTAGAGCTGAAAGGCACAACGTGCAGGCTTCTTTCCAAAGGGCGAGTTGGGCCCCACAGCATCTTGCTTCCAGCTCTTTGGGAAGCTAAGAAACAACTCGCTCTGCACAGTGCTCTTACAGCCTACCGGGAACATCTCTTCCAAAGGCCTGTGAAACGCAGTTTCTTTGCAGGCCTGATCTGGCTGAAGTAGGACTTCTGCTCTGGGTGTGCTACTTTGCCCTAGAGCTGAAAGGCACAACGTGCAGGCTTCTTTCCAAAGGGCGAGTTGGGCCCCACAGCATCTTGCTTCCAGCTCTTTGGGAAGCTAAGAAACAACTCGCTCTGCACAGTGCTCTTACAGCCTACCGGGAACATCTCTTCCAAAGGCCTGTGAAACGCAGTTTCTTTGCAGGCCTGATCTGGCTGAAGTAGGACTTCTGCTCTGGGTGTGCTACTTTGCCCTAGAGCTGAAAGGCACAACGTGCAGGCTTCTTTCCAAAGGGCGAGTTGGGCCCCACAGCATCTTGCTTCCAGCTCTTTGGGAAGCTAAGAAACAACTCGCTCTGCACAGTGCTCTTACAGCCTACCGGGAACATCTCTTCCAAAGGCCTGTGAAACGCAGTTTCTTTGCAGGCCTGATCTGGCTGAAGTAGGACTTCTGCTCTGGGTGTGCTACTTTGCCCTAGAGCTGAAAGGCACAACGTGCAGGCTTCTTTCCAAAGGGCGAGTTGGGCCCCACAGCATCTTGCTTCCAGCTCTTTGGGAAGCTAAGAAACAACTCGCTCTGCACAGTGCTCTTACAGCCTACCGGGAACATCTCTTCCAAAGGCCTGTGAAACGCAGTTTCTTTGCAGGCCTGATCTGGCTGAAGTAGGACTTCTGCTCTGGGTGTGCTACTTTGCCCTAGAGCTGAAAGGCACAACGTGCAGGCTTCTTTCCAAAGGGCGAGTTGGGCCCCACAGCATCTTGCTTCCAGCTCTTTGGGAAGCTAAGAAACAACTCGCTCTGCACAGTGCTCTTACAGCCTACCGGGAACATCTCTTCCAAAGGCCTGTGAAACGCAGTTTCTTTGCAGGCCTGATCTGGCTGAAGTAGGACTTCTGCTCTGGGTGTGCTACTTTGCCCTAGAGCTGAAAGGCACAACGTGCAGGCTTCTTTCCAAAGGGCGAGTTGGGCCCCACAGCATCTTGCTTCCAGCTCTTTGGGAAGCTAAGAAACACACTCGCTCTGCACAGTGCTCTTACAGCCTACCGGGAACATCTCTTCCAAAGGCCTGTGAAACGCAGTTTCTTTGCAGGCCTGATCTGGCTGAAGTAGGACTTCTGCTCTGGGTGTGCTACTTTGCCCTAGAGCTGAAAGGCACAACGTGCAGGCTTCTTTCCAAAGGGCGAGTTGGGCCCCACAGCATCTTGCTTCCAGCTCTTTGGGAAGCTAAGAAACAACTCGCTCTGCACAGTGCTCTTACAGCCTACCGGGAACATCTCTTCCAAAGGCCTGTGAAACGCAGTTTCTTTGCAGGCCTGATCTGGCTGAAGTAGGACTTCTGCTCTGGGTGTGCTACTTTGCCCTAGAGCTGAAAGGCACAACGTGCAGGCTTCTTTCCAAAGGGCGAGTTGGGCCCCACAGCATCTTGCTTCCAGCTCTTTGGGAAGCTAAGAAACAACTCGCTCTGCACAGTGCTCTTACAGCCTACCGGGAACATCTCTTCCAAAGGCCTGTGAAACGCAGTTTCTTTGCAGGCCTGATCTGGCTGAAGTAGGACTTCTGCTCTGGGTGTGCTACTTTGCCCTAGAGCTGAAAGGCACAACGTGCAGGCTTCTTTCCAAAGGGCGAGTTGGGCCCCACAGCATCTTGCTTCCAGCTCTTTGGGAAGCTAAGAAACAACTCGCTCTGCACAGTGCTCTTACAGCCTACCGGGAACATCTCTTCCAAAGGCCTGTGAAACGCAGTTTCTTTGCAGGCCTGATCTGGCTGAAGTAGGACTTCTGCTCTGGGTGTGCTACTTTGCCCTAGAGCTGAAAGGCACAACGTGCAGGCTTCTTTCCAAAGGGCGAGTTGGGCCCCACAGCATCTTGCTTCCAGCTCTTTGGGAAGCTAAGAAACAACTCGCTCTGCACAGTGCTCTTACAGCCTACCGGGAACATCTCTTCCAAAGGCCTGTGAAACGCAGTTTCTTTGCAGGCCTGATCTGGCTGAAGTAGGACTTCTGCTCTGGGTGTGCTACTTTGCCCTAGAGCTGAAAGGCACAACGTGCAGGCTTCTTTCCAAAGGGCGAGTTGGGCCCCACAGCATCTTGCTTCCAGCTCTTTGGGAAGCTAAGAAACAACTCGCTCTGCACAGTGCTCTTACAGCCTACCGGGAACATCTCTTCCAAAGGCCTGTGAAACGCAGTTTCTTTGCAGGCCTGATCTGGCTGAAGTAGGACTTCTGCTCTGGGTGTGCTACTTTGCCCTAGAGCTGAAAGGCACAACGTGCAGGCTTCTTTCCAAAGGGCGAGTTGGGCCCCACAGCATCTTGCTTCCAGCTCTTTGGGAAGCTAAGAAACAACTCGCTCTGCACAGTGCTCTTACAGCCTACCGGGAACATCTCTTCCAAAGGCCTGTGAAACGCAGTTTCTTTGCAGGCCTGATCTGGCTGAAGTAGGACTTCTGCTCTGGGTGTGCTACTTTGCCCTAGAGCTGAAAGGCACAACGTGCAGGCTTCTTTCCAAAGGGCGAGTTGGGCCCCACAGCATCTTGCTTCCAGCTCTTTGGGAACCTAAGAAACCACTCGCTCTGCACAGTGCTCTTACAGCCTACCGGGAACATCTCTTCCAAAGGCCTGTGAAACGCAGTTTCTTTGCAGGCCTGATCTGGCTGAAGTAGGACTTCTGCTCTGGGTGTGCTACTTTGCCCTAGAGCTGAAAGGCACAACGTGCAGGCTTCTTTCCAAAGGGCGAGTTGGGCCCCACAGCATCTTGCTTCCAGCTCTTTGGGAACCTAAGAAACCACTCGCTCTGCACAGTGCTCTTACAGCCTACCGGGAACATCTCTTCCAAAGGCCTGTGAAACGCAGTTTCTTTGCAGGCCTGATCTGGCTGAAGTAGGACTTCTGCTCTGGGTGTGCTACTTTGCCCTAGAGCTGAAAGGCACAACGTGCAGGCTTCTTTCCAAAGGGCGAGTTGGGCCCCACAGCATCTTGCTTCCAGCTCTTTGGGAACCTAAGAAACCACTCGCTCTGCACAGTGCTCTTACAGCCTACCGGGAACATCTCTTCCAAAGGCCTGTGAAACGCAGTTTCTTTGCAGGCCTGATCTGGCTGAAGTAGGACTTCTGCTCTGGGTGTGCTACTTTGCCCTAGAGCTGAAAGGCACAACGTGCAGGCTTCTTTCCAAAGGGCGAGTTGGGCCCCACAGCATCTTGCTTCCAGCTCTTTGGGAAGCTAAGAAACAACTCGCTCTGCACAGTGCTCTTACAGCCTACCGGGAACATCTCTTCCAAAGGCCTGTGAAACGCAGTTTCTTTGCAGGCCTGATCTGGCTGAAGTAGGACTTCTGCTCTGGGTGTGCTACTTTGCCCTAGAGCTGAAAGGCACAACGTGCAGGCTTCTTTCCAAAGGGCGAGTTGGGCCCCACAGCATCTTGCTTCCAGCTCTTTGGGAAGCTAAGAAACCACTCGCTCTGCACAGTGCTCTTACAGCCTACCGGGAACATCTCTTCCAAAGGCCTGTGAAACGCAGTTTCTTTGCAGGCCTGATCTGGCTGAAGTAGGACTTCTGCTCTGGGTGTGCTACTTTGCCCTAGAGCTGAAAGGCACAACGTGCAGGCTTCTTTCCAAAGGGCGAGTTGGGCCCCACAGCATCTTGCTTCCAGCTCTTTGGGAAGCTAAGAAACCACTCGCTCTGCACAGTGCTCTTACAGCCTACCGGGAACATCTCTTCCAAAGGCCTGTGAAACGCAGTTTCTTTGCAGGCCTGATCTGGCTGAAGTAGGACTTCTGCTCTGGGTGTGCTACTTTGCCCTAGAGCTGAAAGGCACAACGTGCAGGCTTCTTTCCAAAGGGCGAGTTGGGCCCCACAGCATCTTGCTTCCAGCTCTTTGGGAAGCTAAGAAACAACTCGCTCTGCACAGTGCTCTTACAGCCTACCGGGAACATCTCTTCCAAAGGCCTGTGAAACGCAGTTTCTTTGCAGGCCTGATCTGGCTGAAGTAGGACTTCTGCTCTGGGTGTGCTACTTTGCCCTAGAGCTGAAAGGCACAACGTGCAGGCTTCTTTCCAAAGGGCGAGTTGGGCCCCACAGCATCTTGCTTCCAGCTCTTTGGGAAGCTAAGAAACAACTCGCTCTGCACAGTGCTCTTACAGCCTACCGGGAACATCTCTTCCAAAGGCCTGTGAAACGCAGTTTCTTTGCAGGCCTGATCTGGCTGAAGTAGGACTTCTGCTCTGGGTGTGCTACTTTGCCCTAGAGCTGAAAGGCACAACGTGCAGGCTTCTTTCCAAAGGGCGAGTTGGGCCCCACAGCATCTTGCTTCCAGCTCTTTGGGAAGCTAAGAAACAACTCGCTCTGCACAGTGCTCTTACAGCCTACCGGGAACATCTCTTCCAAAGGCCTGTGAAACGCAGTTTCTTTGCAGGCCTGATCTGGCTGAAGTAGGACTTCTGCTCTGGGTGTGCTACTTTGCCCTAGAGCTGAAAGGCACAACGTGCAGGCTTCTTTCCAAAGGGCGAGTTGGGCCCCACAGCATCTTGCTTCCAGCTCTTTGGGAAGCTAAGAAACAACTCGCTCTGCACAGTGCTCTTACAGCCTACCGGGAACATCTCTTCCAAAGGCCTGTGAAACGCAGTTTCTTTGCAGGCCTGATCTGGCTGAAGTAGGACTTCTGCTCTGGGTGTGCTACTTTGCCCTAGAGCTGAAAGGCACAACGTGCAGGCTTCTTTCCAAAGGGCGAGTTGGGCCCCACAGCATCTTGCTTCCAGCTCTTTGGGAAGCTAAGAAACAACTCGCTCTGCACAGTGCTCTTACAGCCTACCGGGAACATCTCTTCCAAAGGCCTGTGAAACGCAGTTTCTTTGCAGGCCTGATCTGGCTGAAGTAGGACTTCTGCTCTGGGTGTGCTACTTTGCCCTAGAGCTGAAAGGCACAACGTGCAGGCTTCTTTCCAAAGGGCGAGTTGGGCCCCACAGCATCTTGCTTCCAGCTCTTTGGGAAGCTAAGAAACAACTCGCTCTGCACAGTGCTCTTACAGCCTACCGGGAACATCTCTTCCAAAGGCCTGTGAAACGCAGTTTCTTTGCAGGCCTGATCTGGCTGAAGTAGGACTTCTGCTCTGGGTGTGCTACTTTGCCCTAGAGCTGAAAGGCACAACGTGCAGGCTTCTTTCCAAAGGGCGAGTTGGGCCCCACAGCATCTTGCTTCCAGCTCTTTGGGAAGCTAAGAAACAACTCGCTCTGCACAGTGCTCTTACAGCCTACCGGGAACATCTCTTCCAAAGGCCTGTGAAACGCAGTTTCTTTGCAGGCCTGATCTGGCTGAAGTAGGACTTCTGCTCTGGGTGTGCTACTTTGCCCTAGAGCTGAAAGGCACAACGTGCAGGCTTCTTTCCAAAGGGCGAGTTGGGCCCCACAGCATCTTGCTTCCAGCTCTTTGGGAAGCTAAGAAACAACTCGCTCTGCACAGTGCTCTTACAGCCTACCGGGAACATCTCTTCCAAAGGCCTGTGAAACGCAGTTTCTTTGCAGGCCTGATCTGGCTGAAGTAGGACTTCTGCTCTGGGTGTGCTACTTTGCCCTAGAGCTGAAAGGCACAACGTGCAGGCTTCTTTCCAAAGGGCGAGTTGGGCCCCACAGCATCTTGCTTCCAGCTCTTTGGGAAGCTAAGAAACAACTCGCTCTGCACAGTGCTCTTACAGCCTACCGGGAACATCTCTTCCAAAGGCCTGTGAAACGCAGTTTCTTTGCAGGCCTGATCTGGCTGAAGTAGGACTTCTGCTCTGGGTGTGCTACTTTGCCCTAGAGCTGAAAGGCACAACGTGCAGGCTTCTTTCCAAAGGGCGAGTTGGGCCCCACAGCATCTTGCTTCCAGCTCTTTGGGAAGCTAAGAAACAACTCGCTCTGCACAGTGCTCTTACAGCCTACCGGGAACATCTCTTCCAAAGGCCTGTGAAACGCAGTTTCTTTGCAGGCCTGATCTGGCTGAAGTAGGACTTCTGCTCTGGGTGTGCTACTTTGCCCTAGAGCTGAAAGGCACAACGTGCAGGCTTCTTTCCAAAGGGCGAGTTGGGCCCCACAGCATCTTGCTTCCAGCTCTTTGGGAAGCTAAGAAACAACTCGCTCTGCACAGTGCTCTTACAGCCTACCGGGAACATCTCTTCCAAAGGCCTGTGAAACGCAGTTTCTTTGCAGGCCTGATCTGGCTGAAGTAGGACTTCTGCTCTGGGTGTGCTACTTTGCCCTAGAGCTGAAAGGCACAACGTGCAGGCTTCTTTCCAAAGGGCGAGTTGGGCCCCACAGCATCTTGCTTCCAGCTCTTTGGGAAGCTAAGAAACAACTCGCTCTGCACAGTGCTCTTACAGCCTACCGGGAACATCTCTTCCAAAGGCCTGTGAAACGCAGTTTCTTTGCAGGCCTGATCTGGCTGAAGTAGGACTTCTGCTCTGGGTGTGCTACTTTGCCCTAGAGCTGAAAGGCACAACGTGCAGGCTTCTTTCCAAAGGGCGAGTTGGGCCCCACAGCATCTTGCTTCCAGCTCTTTGGGAAGCTAAGAAACAACTCGCTCTGCACAGTGCTCTTACAGCCTACCGGGAACATCTCTTCCAAAGGCCTGTGAAACGCAGTTTCTTTGCAGGCCTGATCTGGCTGAAGTAGGACTTCTGCTCTGGGTGTGCTACTTTGCCCTAGAGCTGAAAGGCACAACGTGCAGGCTTCTTTCCAAAGGGCGAGTTGGGCCCCACAGCATCTTGCTTCCAGCTCTTTGGGAAGCTAAGAAACAACTCGCTCTGCACAGTGCTCTTACAGCCTACCGGGAACATCTCTTCCAAAGGCCTGTGAAACGCAGTTTCTTTGCAGGCCTGATCTGGCTGAAGTAGGACTTCTGCTCTGGGTGTGCTACTTTGCCCTAGAGCTGAAAGGCACAACGTGCAGGCTTCTTTCCAAAGGGCGAGTTGGGCCCCACAGCATCTTGCTTCCAGCTCTTTGGGAAGCTAAGAAACAACTCGCTCTGCACAGTGCTCTTACAGCCTACCGGGAACATCTCTTCCAAAGGCCTGTGAAACGCAGTTTCTTTGCAGGCCTGATCTGGCTGAAGTAGGACTTCTGCTCTGGGTGTGCTACTTTGCCCTAGAGCTGAAAGGCACAACGTGCAGGCTTCTTTCCAAAGGGCGAGTTGGGCCCCACAGCATCTTGCTTCCAGCTCTTTGGGAAGCTAAGAAACAACTCGCTCTGCACAGTGCTCTTACAGCCTACCGGGAACATCTCTTCCAAAGGCCTGTGAAACGCAGTTTCTTTGCAGGCCTGATCTGGCTGAAGTAGGACTTCTGCTCTGGGTGTGCTACTTTGCCCTAGAGCTGAAAGGCACAACGTGCAGGCTTCTTTCCAAAGGGCGAGTTGGGCCCCACAGCATCTTGCTTCCAGCTCTTTGGGAAGCTAAGAAACAACTCGCTCTGCACAGTGCTCTTACAGCCTACCGGGAACATCTCTTCCAAAGGCCTGTGAAACGCAGTTTCTTTGCAGGCCTGATCTGGCTGAAGTAGGACTTCTGCTCTGGGTGTGCTACTTTGCCCTAGAGCTGAAAGGCACAACGTGCAGGCTTCTTTCCAAAGGGCGAGTTGGGCCCCACAGCATCTTGCTTCCAGCTCTTTGGGAAGCTAAGAAACAACTCGCTCTGCACAGTGCTCTTACAGCCTACCGGGAACATCTCTTCCAAAGGCCTGTGAAACGCAGTTTCTTTGCAGGCCTGATCTGGCTGAAGTAGGACTTCTGCTCTGGGTGTGCTACTTTGCCCTAGAGCTGAAAGGCACAACGTGCAGGCTTCTTTCCAAAGGGCGAGTTGGGCCCCACAGCATCTTGCTTCCAGCTCTTTGGGAAGCTAAGAAACAACTCGCTCTGCACAGTGCTCTTACAGCCTACCGGGAACATCTCTTCCAAAGGCCTGTGAAACGCAGTTTCTTTGCAGGCCTGATCTGGCTGAAGTAGGACTTCTGCTCTGGGTGTGCTACTTTGCCCTAGAGCTGAAAGGCACAACGTGCAGGCTTCTTTCCAAAGGGCGAGTTGGGCCCCACAGCATCTTGCTTCCAGCTCTTTGGGAAGCTAAGAAACAACTCGCTCTGCACAGTGCTCTTACAGCCTACCGGGAACATCTCTTCCAAAGGCCTGTGAAACGCAGTTTCTTTGCAGGCCTGATCTGGCTGAAGTAGGACTTCTGCTCTGGGTGTGCTACTTTGCCCTAGAGCTGAAAGGCACAACGTGCAGGCTTCTTTCCAAAGGGCGAGTTGGGCCCCACAGCATCTTGCTTCCAGCTCTTTGGGAAGCTAAGAAACAACTCGCTCTGCACAGTGCTCTTACAGCCTACCGGGAACATCTCTTCCAAAGGCCTGTGAAACGCAGTTTCTTTGCAGGCCTGATCTGGCTGAAGTAGGACTTCTGCTCTGGGTGTGCTACTTTGCCCTAGAGCTGAAAGGCACAACGTGCAGGCTTCTTTCCAAAGGGCGAGTTGGGCCCCACAGCATCTTGCTTCCAGCTCTTTGGGAAGCTAAGAAACAACTCGCTCTGCACAGTGCTCTTACAGCCTACCGGGAACATCTCTTCCAAAGGCCTGTGAAACGCAGTTTCTTTGCAGGCCTGATCTGGCTGAAGTAGGACTTCTGCTCTGGGTGTGCTACTTTGCCCTAGAGCTGAAAGGCACAACGTGCAGGCTTCTTTCCAAAGGGCGAGTTGGGCCCCACAGCATCTTGCTTCCAGCTCTTTGGGAAGCTAAGAAACAACTCGCTCTGCACAGTGCTCTTACAGCCTACCGGGAACATCTCTTCCAAAGGCCTGTGAAACGCAGTTTCTTTGCAGGCCTGATCTGGCTGAAGTAGGACTTCTGCTCTGGGTGTGCTACTTTGCCCTAGAGCTGAAAGGCACAACGTGCAGGCTTCTTTCCAAAGGGCGAGTTGGGCCCCACAGCATCTTGCTTCCAGCTCTTTGGGAAGCTAAGAAACAACTCGCTCTGCACAGTGCTCTTACAGCCTACCGGGAACATCTCTTCCAAAGGCCTGTGAAACGCAGTTTCTTTGCAGGCCTGATCTGGCTGAAGTAGGACTTCTGCTCTGGGTGTGCTACTTTGCCCTAGAGCTGAAAGGCACAACGTGCAGGCTTCTTTCCAAAGGGCGAGTTGGGCCCCACAGCATCTTGCTTCCAGCTCTTTGGGAAGCTAAGAAACAACTCGCTCTGCACAGTGCTCTTACAGCCTACCGGGAACATCTCTTCCAAAGGCCTGTGAAACGCAGTTTCTTTGCAGGCCTGATCTGGCTGAAGTAGGACTTCTGCTCTGGGTGTGCTACTTTGCCCTAGAGCTGAAAGGCACAACGTGCAGGCTTCTTTCCAAAGGGCGAGTTGGGCCCCACAGCATCTTGCTTCCAGCTCTTTGGGAAGCTAAGAAACAACTCGCTCTGCACAGTGCTCTTACAGCCTACCGGGAACATCTCTTCCAAAGGCCTGTGAAACGCAGTTTCTTTGCAGGCCTGATCTGGCTGAAGTAGGACTTCTGCTCTGGGTCTGCTACTTTGCCCTAGAGCTGAAAGGCACAACGTGCAGGCTTCTTTCCAAAGGGCGAGTTGGGCCCCACAGCATCTTGCTTCCAGCTCTTTGGGAAGCTAAGAAACAACTCGCTCTGCACAGTGCTCTTACAGCCTACCGGGAACATCTCTTCCAAAGGCCTGTGAAACGCAGTTTCTTTGCAGGCCTGATCTGGCTGAAGTAGGACTTCTGCTCTGGGTGTGCTACTTTGCCCTAGAGCTGAAAGGCACAACGTGCAGGCTTCTTTCCAAAGGGCGAGTTGGGCCCCACAGCATCTTGCTTCCAGCTCTTTGGGAAGCTAAGAAACAACTCGCTCTGCACAGTGCTCTTACAGCCTACCGGGAACATCTCTTCCAAAGGCCTGTGAAACGCAGTTTCTTTGCAGGCCTGATCTGGCTGAAGTAGGACTTCTGCTCTGGGTGTGCTACTTTGCCCTAGAGCTGAAAGGCACAACGTGCAGGCTTCTTTCCAAAGGGCGAGTTGGGCCCCACAGCATCTTGCTTCCAGCTCTTTGGGAAGCTAAGAAACAACTCGCTCTGCACAGTGCTCTTACAGCCTACCGGGAACATCTCTTCCAAAGGCCTGTGAAACGCAGTTTCTTTGCAGGCCTGATCTGGCTGAAGTAGGACTTCTGCTCTGGGTGTGCTACTTTGCCCTAGAGCTGAAAGGCACAACGTGCAGGCTTCTTTCCAAAGGGCGAGTTGGGCCCCACAGCATCTTGCTTCCAGCTCTTTGGGAAGCTAAGAAACAACTCGCTCTGCACAGTGCTCTTACAGCCTACCGGGAACATCTCTTCCAAAGGCCTGTGAAACGCAGTTTCTTTGCAGGCCTGATCTGGCTGAAGTAGGACTTCTGCTCTGGGTGTGCTACTTTGCCCTAGAGCTGAAAGGCACAACGTGCAGGCTTCTTTCCAAAGGGCGAGTTGGGCCCCACAGCATCTTGCTTCCAGCTCTTTGGGAAGCTAAGAAACAACTCGCTCTGCACAGTGCTCTTACAGCCTACCGGGAACATCTCTTCCAAAGGCCTGTGAAACGCAGTTTCTTTGCAGGCCTGATCTGGCTGAAGTAGGACTTCTGCTCTGGGTGTGCTACTTTGCCCTAGAGCTGAAAGGCACAACGTGCAGGCTTCTTTCCAAAGGGCGAGTTGGGCCCCACAGCATCTTGCTTCCAGCTCTTTGGGAAGCTAAGAAACAACTCGCTCTGCACAGTGCTCTTACAGCCTACCGGGAACATCTCTTCCAAAGGCCTGTGAAACGCAGTTTCTTTGCAGGCCTGATCTGGCTGAAGTAGGACTTCTGCTCTGGGTGTGCTACTTTGCCCTAGAGCTGAAAGGCACAACGTGCAGGCTTCTTTCCAAAGGGCGAGTTGGGCCCCACAGCATCTTGCTTCCAGCTCTTTGGGAAGCTAAGAAACAACTCGCTCTGCACAGTGCTCTTACAGCCTACCGGGAACATCTCTTCCAAAGGCCTGTGAAACGCAGTTTCTTTGCAGGCCTGATCTGGCTGAAGTAGGACTTCTGCTCTGGGTGTGCTACTTTGCCCTAGAGCTGAAAGGCACAACGTGCAGGCTTCTTTCCAAAGGGCGAGTTGGGCCCCACAGCATCTTGCTTCCAGCTCTTTGGGAAGCTAAGAAACAACTCGCTCTGCACAGTGCTCTTACAGCCTACCGGGAACATCTCTTCCAAAGGCCTGTGAAACGCAGTTTCTTTGCAGGCCTGATCTGGCTGAAGTAGGACTTCTGCTCTGGGTGTGCTACTTTGCCCTAGAGCTGAAAGGCACAACGTGCAGGCTTCTTTCCAAAGGGCGAGTTGGGCCCCACAGCATCTTGCTTCCAGCTCTTTGGGAAGCTAAGAAACAACTCGCTCTGCACAGTGCTCTTACAGCCTACCGGGAACATCTCTTCCAAAGGCCTGTGAAACGCAGTTTCTTTGCAGGCCTGATCTGGCTGAAGTAGGACTTCTGCTCTGGGTGTGCTACTTTGCCCTAGAGCTGAAAGGCACAACGTGCAGGCTTCTTTCCAAAGGGCGAGTTGGGCCCCACAGCATCTTGCTTCCAGCTCTTTGGGAAGCTAAGAAACAACTCGCTCTGCACAGTGCTCTTACAGCCTACCGGGAACATCTCTTCCAAAGGCCTGTGAAACGCAGTTTCTTTGCAGGCCTGATCTGGCTGAAGTAGGACTTCTGCTCTGGGTGTGCTACTTTGCCCTAGAGCTGAAAGGCACAACGTGCAGGCTTCTTTCCAAAGGGCGAGTTGGGCCCCACAGCATCTTGCTTCCAGCTCTTTGGGAAGCTAAGAAACAACTCGCTCTGCACAGTGCTCTTACAGCCTACCGGGAACATCTCTTCCAAAGGCCTGTGAAACGCAGTTTCTTTGCAGGCCTGATCTGGCTGAAGTAGGACTTCTGCTCTGGGTGTGCTACTTTGCCCTAGAGCTGAAAGGCACAACGTGCAGGCTTCTTTCCAAAGGGCGAGTTGGGCCCCACAGCATCTTGCTTCCAGCTCTTTGGGAAGCTAA
Source organism: Equus przewalskii (assembly GCF_037783145.1). NCBI lineage: Eukaryota > Metazoa > Chordata > Mammalia > Perissodactyla > Equidae > Equus > Equus przewalskii. The sequence continues at coordinate 16,046 of NW_027228379.1, forward strand.
GAAACAACTCGCTCTGCACAGTGCTCTTACAGCCTACCGGGAACATCTCTTCCAAAGGCCTGTGAAACGCAGTTTCTTTGCAGGCCTGATCTGGCTGAAGTAGGACTTCTGCTCTGGGTGTGCTACTTTGCCCTAGAGCTGAAAGGCACAACGTGCAGGCTTCTTTCCAAAGGGCGAGTTGGGCCCCACAGCATCTTGCTTCCAGCTCTTTGGGAAGCTAAGAAACAACTCGCTCTGCACAGTGCTCTTACAGCCTACCGGGAACATCTCTTCCAAAGGCCTGTGAAACGCAGTTTCTTTGCAGGCCTGATCTGGCTGAAGTAGGACTTCTGCTCTGGGTGTGCTACTTTGCCCTAGAGCTGAAAGGCACAACGTGCAGGCTTCTTTCCAAAGGGCGAGTTGGGCCCCACAGCATCTTGCTTCCAGCTCTTTGGGAAGCTAAGAAACAACTCGCTCTGCACAGTGCTCTTACAGCCTACCGGGAACATCTCTTCCAAAGGCCTGTGAAACGCAGTTTCTTTGCAGGCCTGATCTGGCTGAAGTAGGACTTCTGCTCTGGGTGTGCTACTTTGCCCTAGAGCTGAAAGGCACAACGTGCAGGCTTCTTTCCAAAGGGCGAGTTGGGCCCCACAGCATCTTGCTTCCAGCTCTTTGGGAAGCTAAGAAACAACTCGCTCTGCACAGTGCTCTTACAGCCTACCGGGAACATCTCTTCCAAAGGCCTGTGAAACGCAGTTTCTTTGCAGGCCTGATCTGGCTGAAGTAGGACTTCTGCTCTGGGTGTGCTACTTTGCCCTAGAGCTGAAAGGCACAACGTGCAGGCTTCTTTCCAAAGGGCGAGTTGGGCCCCACAGCATCTTGCTTCCAGCTCTTTGGGAAGCTAAGAAACAACTCGCTCTGCACAGTGCTCTTACAGCCTACCGGGAACATCTCTTCCAAAGGCCTGTGAAACGCAGTTTCTTTGCAGGCCTGATCTGGCTGAAGTAGGACTTCTGCTCTGGGTGTGCTACTTTGCCCTAGAGCTGAAAGGCACAACGTGCAGGCTTCTTTCCAAAGGGCGAGTTGGGCCCCACAGCATCTTGCTTCCAGCTCTTTGGGAAGCTAAGAAACAACTCGCTCTGCACAGTGCTCTTACAGCCTACCGGGAACATCTCTTCCAAAGGCCTGTGAAACGCAGTTTCTTTGCAGGCCTGATCTGGCTGAAGTAGGACTTCTGCTCTGGGTGTGCTACTTTGCCCTAGAGCTGAAAGGCACAACGTGCAGGCTTCTTTCCAAAGGGCGAGTTGGGCCCCACAGCATCTTGCTTCCAGCTCTTTGGGAAGCTAAGAAACAACTCGCTCTGCACAGTGCTCTTACAGCCTACCGGGAACATCTCTTCCAAAGGCCTGTGAAACGCAGTTTCTTTGCAGGCCTGATCTGGCTGAAGTAGGACTTCTGCTCTGGGTGTGCTACTTTGCCCTAGAGCTGAAAGGCACAACGTGCAGGCTTCTTTCCAAAGGGCGAGTTGGGCCCCACAGCATCTTGCTTCCAGCTCTTTGGGAAGCTAAGAAACAACTCGCTCTGCACAGTGCTCTTACAGCCTACCGGGAACATCTCTTCCAAAGGCCTGTGAAACGCAGTTTCTTTGCAGGCCTGATCTGGCTGAAGTAGGACTTCTGCTCTGGGTGTGCTACTTTGCCCTAGAGCTGAAAGGCACAACGTGCAGGCTTCTTTCCAAAGGGCGAGTTGGGCCCCACAGCATCTTGCTTCCAGCTCTTTGGGAAGCTAAGAAACAACTCGCTCTGCACAGTGCTCTTACAGCCTACCGGGAACATCTCTTCCAAAGGCCTGTGAAACGCAGTTTCTTTGCAGGCCTGATCTGGCTGAAGTAGGACTTCTGCTCTGGGTGTGCTACTTTGCCCTAGAGCTGAAAGGCACAACGTGCAGGCTTCTTTCCAAAGGGCGAGTTGGGCCCCACAGCATCTTGCTTCCAGCTCTTTGGGAAGCTAAGAAACAACTCGCTCTGCACAGTGCTCTTACAGCCTACCGGGAACATCTCTTCCAAAGGCCTGTGAAACGCAGTTTCTTTGCAGGCCTGATCTGGCTGAAGTAGGACTTCTGCTCTGGGTGTGCTACTTTGCCCTAGAGCTGAAAGGCACAACGTGCAGGCTTCTTTCCAAAGGGCGAGTTGGGCCCCACAGCATCTTGCTTCCAGCTCTTTGGGAAGCTAAGAAACAACTCGCTCTGCACAGTGCTCTTACAGCCTACCGGGAACATCTCTTCCAAAGGCCTGTGAAACGCAGTTTCTTTGCAGGCCTGATCTGGCTGAAGTAGGACTTCTGCTCTGGGTGTGCTACTTTGCCCTAGAGCTGAAAGGCACAACGTGCAGGCTTCTTTCCAAAGGGCGAGTTGGGCCCCACAGCATCTTGCTTCCAGCTCTTTGGGAAGCTAAGAAACAACTCGCTCTGCACAGTGCTCTTACAGCCTACCGGGAACATCTCTTCCAAAGGCCTGTGAAACGCAGTTTCTTTGCAGGCCTGATCTGGCTGAAGTAGGACTTCTGCTCTGGGTGTGCTACTTTGCCCTAGAGCTGAAAGGCACAACGTGCAGGCTTCTTTCCAAAGGGCGAGTTGGGCCCCACAGCATCTTGCTTCCAGCTCTTTGGGAAGCTAAGAAACAACTCGCTCTGCACAGTGCTCTTACAGCCTACCGGGAACATCTCTTCCAAAGGCCTGTGAAACGCAGTTTCTTTGCAGGCCTGATCTGGCTGAAGTAGGACTTCTGCTCTGGGTGTGCTACTTTGCCCTAGAGCTGAAAGGCACAACGTGCAGGCTTCTTTCCAAAGGGCGAGTTGGGCCCCACAGCATCTTGCTTCCAGCTCTTTGGGAAGCTAAGAAACAACTCGCTCTGCACAGTGCTCTTACAGCCTACCGGGAACATCTCTTCCAAAGGCCTGTGAAACGCAGTTTCTTTGCAGGCCTGATCTGGCTGAAGTAGGACTTCTGCTCTGGGTGTGCTACTTTGCCCTAGAGCTGAAAGGCACAACGTGCAGGCTTCTTTCCAAAGGGCGAGTTGGGCCCCACAGCATCTTGCTTCCAGCTCTTTGGGAAGCTAAGAAACAACTCGCTCTGCACAGTGCTCTTACAGCCTACCGGGAACATCTCTTCCAAAGGCCTGTGAAACGCAGTTTCTTTGCAGGCCTGATCTGGCTGAAGTAGGACTTCTGCTCTGGGTGTGCTACTTTGCCCTAGAGCTGAAAGGCACAACGTGCAGGCTTCTTTCCAAAGGGCGAGTTGGGCCCCACAGCATCTTGCTTCCAGCTCTTTGGGAAGCTAAGAAACAACTCGCTCTGCACAGTGCTCTTACAGCCTACCGGGAACATCTCTTCCAAAGGCCTGTGAAACGCAGTTTCTTTGCAGGCCTGATCTGGCTGAAGTAGGACTTCTGCTCTGGGTGTGCTACTTTGCCCTAGAGCTGAAAGGCACAACGTGCAGGCTTCTTTCCAAAGGGCGAGTTGGGCCCCACAGCATCTTGCTTCCAGCTCTTTGGGAAGCTAAGAAACAACTCGCTCTGCACAGTGCTCTTACAGCCTACCGGGAACATCTCTTCCAAAGGCCTGTGAAACGCAGTTTCTTTGCAGGCCTGATCTGGCTGAAGTAGGACTTCTGCTCTGGGTGTGCTACTTTGCCCTAGAGCTGAAAGGCACAACGTGCAGGCTTCTTTCCAAAGGGCGAGTTGGGCCCCACAGCATCTTGCTTCCAGCTCTTTGGGAAGCTAAGAAACAACTCGCTCTGCACAGTGCTCTTACAGCCTACCGGGAACATCTCTTCCAAAGGCCTGTGAAACGCAGTTTCTTTGCAGGCCTGATCTGGCTGAAGTAGGACTTCTGCTCTGGGTGTGCTACTTTGCCCTAGAGCTGAAAGGCACAACGTGCAGGCTTCTTTCCAAAGGGCGAGTTGGGCCCCACAGCATCTTGCTTCCAGCTCTTTGGGAAGCTAAGAAACAACTCGCTCTGCACAGTGCTCTTACAGCCTACCGGGAACATCTCTTCCAAAGGCCTGTGAAACGCAGTTTCTTTGCAGGCCTGATCTGGCTGAAGTAGGACTTCTGCTCTGGGTGTGCTACTTTGCCCTAGAGCTGAAAGGCACAACGTGCAGGCTTCTTTCCAAAGGGCGAGTTGGGCCCCACAGCATCTTGCTTCCAGCTCTTTGGGAAGCTAAGAAACAACTCGCTCTGCACAGTGCTCTTACAGCCTACCGGGAACATCTCTTCCAAAGGCCTGTGAAACGCAGTTTCTTTGCAGGCCTGATCTGGCTGAAGTAGGACTTCTGCTCTGGGTGTGCTACTTTGCCCTAGAGCTGAAAGGCACAACGTGCAGGCTTCTTTCCAAAGGGCGAGTTGGGCCCCACAGCATCTTGCTTCCAGCTCTTTGGGAAGCTAAGAAACAACTCGCTCTGCACAGTGCTCTTACAGCCTACCGGGAACATCTCTTCCAAAGGCCTGTGAAACGCAGTTTCTTTGCAGGCCTGATCTGGCTGAAGTAGGACTTCTGCTCTGGGTGTGCTACTTTGCCCTAGAGCTGAAAGGCACAACGTGCAGGCTTCTTTCCAAAGGGCGAGTTGGGCCCCACAGCATCTTGCTTCCAGCTCTTTGGGAAGCTAAGAAACAACTCGCTCTGCACAGTGCTCTTACAGCCTACCGGGAACATCTCTTCCAAAGGCCTGTGAAACGCAGTTTCTTTGCAGGCCTGATCTGGCTGAAGTAGGACTTCTGCTCTGGGTGTGCTACTTTGCCCTAGAGCTGAAAGGCACAACGTGCAGGCTTCTTTCCAAAGGGCGAGTTGGGCCCCACAGCATCTTGCTTCCAGCTCTTTGGGAAGCTAAGAAACAACTCGCTCTGCACAGTGCTCTTACAGCCTACCGGGAACATCTCTTCCAAAGGCCTGTGAAACGCAGTTTCTTTGCAGGCCTGATCTGGCTGAAGTAGGACTTCTGCTCTGGGTGTGCTACTTTGCCCTAGAGCTGAAAGGCACAACGTGCAGGCTTCTTTCCAAAGGGCGAGTTGGGCCCCACAGCATCTTGCTTCCAGCTCTTTGGGAAGCTAAGAAACAACTCGCTCTGCACAGTGCTCTTACAGCCTACCGGGAACATCTCTTCCAAAGGCCTGTGAAACGCAGTTTCTTTGCAGGCCTGATCTGGCTGAAGTAGGACTTCTGCTCTGGGTGTGCTACTTTGCCCTAGAGCTGAAAGGCACAACGTGCAGGCTTCTTTCCAAAGGGCGAGTTGGGCCCCACAGCATCTTGCTTCCAGCTCTTTGGGAAGCTAAGAAACAACTCGCTCTGCACAGTGCTCTTACAGCCTACCGGGAACATCTCTTCCAAAGGCCTGTGAAACGCAGTTTCTTTGCAGGCCTGATCTGGCTGAAGTAGGACTTCTGCTCTGGGTGTGCTACTTTGCCCTAGAGCTGAAAGGCACAACGTGCAGGCTTCTTTCCAAAGGGCGAGTTGGGCCCCACAGCATCTTGCTTCCAGCTCTTTGGGAAGCTAAGAAACAACTCGCTCTGCACAGTGCTCTTACAGCCTACCGGGAACATCTCTTCCAAAGGCCTGTGAAACGCAGTTTCTTTGCAGGCCTGATCTGGCTCAAGTAGGACTTCTGCTCTGGGTGTGCTACTTTGCCCTAGAGCTGAAAGGCACAACGTGCAGGCTTCTTTCCAAAGGGCGAGTTGGGCCCCACAGCATCTTGCTTCCAGCTCTTTGGGAAGCTAAGAAACAACTCGCTCTGCACAGTGCTCTTACAGCCTACCGGGAACATCTCTTCCAAAGGCCTGTGAAACGCAGTTTCTTTGCAGGCCTGATCTGGCTGAAGTAGGACTTCTGCTCTGGGTGTGCTACTTTGCCCTAGAGCTGAAAGGCACAACGTGCAGGCTTCTTTCCAAAGGGCGAGTTGGGCCCCACAGCATCTTGCTTCCAGCTCTTTGGGAAGCTAAGAAACAACTCGCTCTGCACAGTGCTCTTACAGCCTACCGGGAACATCTCTTCCAAAGGCCTGTGAAACGCAGTTTCTTTGCAGGCCTGATCTGGCTGAAGTAGGACTTCTGCTCTGGGTGTGCTACTTTGCCCTAGAGCTGAAAGGCACAACGTGCAGGCTTCTTTCCAAAGGGCGAGTTGGGCCCCACAGCATCTTGCTTCCAGCTCTTTGGGAAGCTAAGAAACAACTCGCTCTGCACAGTGCTCTTACAGCCTACCGGGAACATCTCTTCCAAAGGCCTGTGAAACGCAGTTTCTTTGCAGGCCTGATCTGGCTCAAGTAGGACTTCTGCTCTGGGTGTGCTACTTTGCCCTAGAGCTGAAAGGCACAACGTGCAGGCTTCTTTCCAAAGGGCGAGTTGGGCCCCACAGCATCTTGCTTCCAGCTCTTTGGGAAGCTAAGAAACAACTCGCTCTGCACAGTGCTCTTACAGCCTACCGGGAACATCTCTTCCAAAGGCCTGTGAAACGCAGTTTCTTTGCAGGCCTGATCTGGCTGAAGTAGGACTTCTGCTCTGGGTGTGCTACTTTGCCCTAGAGCTGAAAGGCACAACGTGCAGGCTTCTTTCCAAAGGGCGAGTTGGGCCCCACAGCATCTTGCTTCCAGCTCTTTGGGAAGCTAAGAAACAACTCGCTCTGCACAGTGCTCTTACAGCCTACCGGGAACATCTCTTCCAAAGGCCTGTGAAACGCAGTTTCTTTGCAGGCCTGATCTGGCTGAAGTAGGACTTCTGCTCTGGGTGTGCTACTTTGCCCTAGAGCTGAAAGGCACAACGTGCAGGCTTCTTTCCAAAGGGCGAGTTGGGCCCCACAGCATCTTGCTTCCAGCTCTTTGGGAAGCTAAGAAACAACTCGCTCTGCACAGTGCTCTTACAGCCTACCGGGAACATCTCTTCCAAAGGCCTGTGAAACGCAGTTTCTTTGCAGGCCTGATCTGGCTGAAGTAGGACTTCTGCTCTGGGTGTGCTACTTTGCCCTAGAGCTGAAAGGCACAACGTGCAGGCTTCTTTCCAAAGGGCGAGTTGGGCCCCACAGCATCTTGCTTCCAGCTCTTTGGGAAGCTAAGAAACAACTCGCTCTGCACAGTGCTCTTACAGCCTACCGGGAACATCTCTTCCAAAGGCCTGTGAAACGCAGTTTCTTTGCAGGCCTGATCTGGCTGAAGTAGGACTTCTGCTCTGGGTGTGCTACTTTGCCCTAGAGCTGAAAGGCACAACGTGCAGGCTTCTTTCCAAAGGGCGAGTTGGGCCCCACAGCATCTTGCTTCCAGCTCTTTGGGAAGCTAAGAAACAACTCGCTCTGCACAGTGCTCTTACAGCCTACCGGGAACATCTCTTCCAAAGGCCTGTGAAACGCAGTTTCTTTGCAGGCCTGATCTGGCTGAAGTAGGACTTCTGCTCTGGGTGTGCTACTTTGCCCTAGAGCTGAAAGGCACAACGTGCAGGCTTCTTTCCAAAGGGCGAGTTGGGCCCCACAGCATCTTGCTTCCAGCTCTTTGGGAAGCTAAGAAACAACTCGCTCTGCACAGTGCTCTTACAGCCTACCGGGAACATCTCTTCCAAAGGCCTGTGAAACGCAGTTTCTTTGCAGGCCTGATCTGGCTGAAGTAGGACTTCTGCTCTGGGTGTGCTACTTTGCCCTAGAGCTGAAAGGCACAACGTGCAGGCTTCTTTCCAAAGGGCGAGTTGGGCCCCACAGCATCTTGCTTCCAGCTCTTTGGGAAGCTAAGAAACAACTCGCTCTGCACAGTGCTCTTACAGCCTACCGGGAACATCTCTTCCAAAGGCCTGTGAAACGCAGTTTCTTTGCAGGCCTGATCTGGCTCAAGTAGGACTTCTGCTCTGGGTGTGCTACTTTGCCCTAGAGCTGAAAGGCACAACGTGCAGGCTTCTTTCCAAAGGGCGAGTTGGGCCCCACAGCATCTTGCTTCCAGCTCTTTGGGAAGCTAAGAAACAACTCGCTCTGCACAGTGCTCTTACAGCCTACCGGGAACATCTCTTCCAAAGGCCTGTGAAACGCAGTTTCTTTGCAGGCCTGATCTGGCTGAAGTAGGACTTCTGCTCTGGGTGTGCTACTTTGCCCTAGAGCTGAAAGGCACAACGTGCAGGCTTCTTTCCAAAGGGCGAGTTGGGCCCCACAGCATCTTGCTTCCAGCTCTTTGGGAAGCTAAGAAACAACTCGCTCTGCACAGTGCTCTTACAGCCTACCGGGAACATCTCTTCCAAAGGCCTGTGAAACGCAGTTTCTTTGCAGGCCTGATCTGGCTGAAGTAGGACTTCTGCTCTGGGTGTGCTACTTTGCCCTAGAGCTGAAAGGCACAACGTGCAGGCTTCTTTCCAAAGGGCGAGTTGGGCCCCACAGCATCTTGCTTCCAGCTCTTTGGGAAGCTAAGAAACAACTCGCTCTGCACAGTGCTCTTACAGCCTACCGGGAACATCTCTTCCAAAGGCCTGTGAAACGCAGTTTCTTTGCAGGCCTGATCTGGCTGAAGTAGGACTTCTGCTCTGGGTGTGCTACTTTGCCCTAGAGCTGAAAGGCACAACGTGCAGGCTTCTTTCCAAAGGGCGAGTTGGGCCCCACAGCATCTTGCTTCCAGCTCTTTGGGAAGCTAAGAAACAACTCGCTCTGCACAGTGCTCTTACAGCCTACCGGGAACATCTCTTCCAAAGGCCTGTGAAACGCAGTTTCTTTGCAGGCCTGATCTGGCTGAAGTAGGACTTCTGCTCTGGGTGTGCTACTTTGCCCTAGAGCTGAAAGGCACAACGTGCAGGCTTCTTTCCAAAGGGCGAGTTGGGCCCCACAGCATCTTGCTTCCAGCTCTTTGGGAAGCTAAGAAACAACTCGCTCTGCACAGTGCTCTTACAGCCTACCGGGAACATCTCTTCCAAAGGCCTGTGAAACGCAGTTTCTTTGCAGGCCTGATCTGGCTGAAGTAGGACTTCTGCTCTGGGTGTGCTACTTTGCCCTAGAGCTGAAAGGCACAACGTGCAGGCTTCTTTCCAAAGGGCGAGTTGGGCCCCACAGCATCTTGCTTCCAGCTCTTTGGGAAGCTAAGAAACAACTCGCTCTGCACAGTGCTCTTACAGCCTACCGGGAACATCTCTTCCAAAGGCCTGTGAAACGCAGTTTCTTTGCAGGCCTGATCTGGCTCAAGTAGGACTTCTGCTCTGGGTGTGCTACTTTGCCCTAGAGCTGAAAGGCACAACGTGCAGGCTTCTTTCCAAAGGGCGAGTTGGGCCCCACAGCATCTTGCTTCCAGCTCTTTGGGAAGCTAAGAAACAACTCGCTCTGCACAGTGCTCTTACAGCCTACCGGGAACATCTCTTCCAAAGGCCTGTGAAACGCAGTTTCTTTGCAGGCCTGATCTGGCTGAAGTAGGACTTCTGCTCTGGGTGTGCTACTTTGCCCTAGAGCTGAAAGGCACAACGTGCAGGCTTCTTTCCAAAGGGCGAGTTGGGCCCCACAGCATCTTGCTTCCAGCTCTTTGGGAAGCTAAGAAACAACTCGCTCTGCACAGTGCTCTTACAGCCTACCGGGAACATCTCTTCCAAAGGCCTGTGAAACGCAGTTTCTTTGCAGGCCTGATCTGGCTGAAGTAGGACTTCTGCTCTGGGTGTGCTACTTTGCCCTAGAGCTGAAAGGCACAACGTGCAGGCTTCTTTCCAAAGGGCGAGTTGGGCCCCACAGCATCTTGCTTCCAGCTCTTTGGGAAGCTAAGAAACAACTCGCTCTGCACAGTGCTCTTACAGCCTACCGGGAACATCTCTTCCAAAGGCCTGTGAAACGCAGTTTCTTTGCAGGCCTGATCTGGCTGAAGTAGGACTTCTGCTCTGGGTGTGCTACTTTGCCCTAGAGCTGAAAGGCACAACGTGCAGGCTTCTTTCCAAAGGGCGAGTTGGGCCCCACAGCATCTTGCTTCCAGCTCTTTGGGAAGCTAAGAAACAACTCGCTCTGCACAGTGCTCTTACAGCCTACCGGGAACATCTCTTCCAAAGGCCTGTGAAACGCAGTTTCTTTGCAGGCCTGATCTGGCTGAAGTAGGACTTCTGCTCTGGGTGTGCTACTTTGCCCTAGAGCTGAAAGGCACAACGTGCAGGCTTCTTTCCAAAGGGCGAGTTGGGCCCCACAGCATCTTGCTTCCAGCTCTTTGGGAAGCTAAGAAACAACTCGCTCTGCACAGTGCTCTTACAGCCTACCGGGAACATCTCTTCCAAAGGCCTGTGAAACGCAGTTTCTTTGCAGGCCTGATCTGGCTGAAGTAGGACTTCTGCTCTGGGTGTGCTACTTTGCCCTAGAGCTGAAAGGCACAACGTGCAGGCTTCTTTCCAAAGGGCGAGTTGGGCCCCACAGCATCTTGCTTCCAGCTCTTTGGGAAGCTAAGAAACAACTCGCTCTGCACAGTGCTCTTACAGCCTACCGGGAACATCTCTTCCAAAGGCCTGTGAAACGCAGTTTCTTTGCAGGCCTGATCTGGCTGAAGTAGGACTTCTGCTCTGGGTGTGCTACTTTGCCCTAGAGCTGAAAGGCACAACGTGCAGGCTTCTTTCCAAAGGGCGAGTTGGGCCCCACAGCATCTTGCTTCCAGCTCTTTGGGAAGCTAAGAAACAACTCGCTCTGCACAGTGCTCTTACAGCCTACCGGGAACATCTCTTCCAAAGGCCTGTGAAACGCAGTTTCTTTGCAGGCCTGATCTGGCTGAAGTAGGACTTCTGCTCTGGGTGTGCTACTTTGCCCTAGAGCTGAAAGGCACAACGTGCAGGCTTCTTTCCAAAGGGCGAGTTGGGCCCCACAGCATCTTGCTTCCAGCTCTTTGGGAAGCTAAGAAACAACTCGCTCTGCACAGTGCTCTTACAGCCTACCGGGAACATCTCTTCCAAAGGCCTGTGAAACGCAGTTTCTTTGCAGGCCTGATCTGGCTGAAGTAGGACTTCTGCTCTGGGTGTGCTACTTTGCCCTAGAGCTGAAAGGCACAACGTGCAGGCTTCTTTCCAAAGGGCGAGTTGGGCCCCACAGCATCTTGCTTCCAGCTCTTTGGGAAGCTAAGAAACAACTCGCTCTGCACAGTGCTCTTACAGCCTACCGGGAACATCTCTTCCAAAGGCCTGTGAAACGCAGTTTCTTTGCAGGCCTGATCTGGCTGAAGTAGGACTTCTGCTCTGGGTGTGCTACTTTGCCCTAGAGCTGAAAGGCACAACGTGCAGGCTTCTTTCCAAAGGGCGAGTTGGGCCCCACAGCATCTTGCTTCCAGCTCTTTGGGAAGCTAAGAAACAACTCGCTCTGCACAGTGCTCTTACAGCCTACCGGGAACATCTCTTCCAAAGGCCTGTGAAACGCAGTTTCTTTGCAGGCCTGATCTGGCTGAAGTAGGACTTCTGCTCTGGGTGTGCTACTTTGCCCTAGAGCTGAAAGGCACAACGTGCAGGCTTCTTTCCAAAGGGCGAGTTGGGCCCCACAGCATCTTGCTTCCAGCTCTTTGGGAAGCTAAGAAACAACTCGCTCTGCACAGTGCTCTTACAGCCTACCGGGAACATCTCTTCCAAAGGCCTGTGAAACGCAGTTTCTTTGCAGGCCTGATCTGGCTGAAGTAGGACTTCTGCTCTGGAGCAATACGTGG